>NC_143132.1:108530681-108680909 GCF_059928025.1 Delphinapterus leucas
AACACAGACTTTTCAATACATTGCCCCCGTCTAATTTCACCTCTCATCTTCCCTGTCATTCTCTACTCCAGCTATTCAAACTGGTGTGATTACTGAAGCTGACCGTGTCCTCTCCCCCCATGTCTTCAGGTCTCTTCACAGTCCCAGGGGCCTAACGAAGTATGTGGCCCAGAGCAGTCAGTCATTCAAATTTGCTGAACGAAAAATGAATGTTTTCCTCTATACCACTCAATGAACCTTGTGCACCTCTGCCTCCTCTAATTTGCAGTTCTTAATTAGAAGAGAGCTGAATGATCAAGATAACCAAAGCTGTTGGAACACTACACAATTTAAAAGTTCACAGAGTCTAAATTAAAGGCTTTTACAAAGCCAAAGGCTTGAAGTAAAATTTAAAGCTATGTCACCTATTCAGAAGGCTTTCATGCTTATTCTTGATTCCTAACTATATGCTACTTAAGGGTGAAAATACAAGGAGTTGAAAGACCAGCTAAGTGTGTGTGTGGGAGGAGGGAATAACTTTATGTAGAGTAAAACACTTTACTTTGTTAAAATTTTGTTTTAATATTCTATTTTGACTTAAGGAAATGGTTTTCAGTATGGATTCCTGATAACCTCGAGGTCCTAAATGCCTCAAAAAAAACCCCTGTAAGTCTACTAGGTCTACCACTCTAATTGGGTCAGCTTCCCTCTTATCTGTTTTATATGCCAAGGTTTTAAAATAAATCTTAGATTTGGGAGGGGGAAACGGAAGGAAATTCCACCAATAAAAACAATTTGACAAAACCTGTGGGAGTGTATAAAGAAGCCAAATGCTTGTAATAAAGATGTTTCTTTAAAAAAAAATGAAATTATAGTGAAGAGAGAAGTCACAATCTAGAAGGTATATGCAATATATATGACTGGCAAAAGTTTAGTATCCAGCATACATAAAAACAATCTAAAAAATTCAACAAGAAAATGTGCAAAAATCACAAATAAGCTTTTACAGCAAAGCAGACACTAATGACTAATAGCAAATAAACACATGAATCTCAAAATAAGGAAAATGACCATTAAGACTACAACATAATGTCATGTAATACCTTTTCAGCTAGGCAAATTCAGGGAAAAAGAAAAAAAAGCTGACCTTGTCAAGGCCTGGCAGGGATATAGAGCAGAAGAAATTTTTATATACTTATATACTGCTGTGGGAATGTACTGTGGAGGCAAATACCATTTCCTCGTGAAGCTGAGACTCGGCATTTCAATTAATGATTAGCCTAGAGAAAAGTCTGTGTACGTACAATACCAGATGAAGAGTCCAAAAATATTCATGGCAGTATCTGTAATAGCAAAAATCTGGGAAAAGACCAGTGATACTAACAGTGGAATGTATAATTAATTTGTGCTACATTCAAACAATAAACTCAGTAGTGAAAATAAAATTAATTAATCTCAAAACCAAAAATGAAAATACATGAAGTATGATTTCACTTATATTAAGGTCAATAGGCAAAATTAAGTAAAATATTATTTAGAAATACAATATGTATAAAGCTACAAAGAAAAGAAAGGGAATGAATGACATTTCAGGAAAGTGTTACCTCTTGCAGGAAGAGAGAAGAATGTAGAATGGAAAAAAGCATAAAGAGAGTTTTAAAAGTTCTACTAATATCCTATTTCTTATGCTGAGTGGGGCATAAACAGTAATAGAGGTAAAGGGAGCAAGGAGCAGGACAGACTTTTTTCTTCCAAAGCAAAGAACTACCAGGAAGCAATCAGAAAGACTCTTGACAAGAGTTAATGGCAAAAGATGGTATAGAAGACATTGAAATAACTAAAATTTCAGGATGCCATGGAGGGGGCAAAGGTATATACCAGAGTGAGAACTTTGGTGCTAAAATTACTCAACTAAGAGTCACTAAGAAGCGGTAGTCCTTTACAAACAGCATATTAGCTACATGGTATTATTTATTATTTATTTATCAATATTTTATAGAAAGACAATTTCTGCCCAAAGGAGCAAGATCAGCCTATTCCCTTATACTATTATGAAAGTTCAGATGACAAAGGCAAAATTTTTTATGCATTTAACATAAGCAGGCCAGGCTCTGGCTACCATAGACCCCCTACTGAATGACAGAAAAATGTGGTCTTCCAATTATAAGGGGGTACTGACATAATGGAGAAACAGTCAGCCACTATCATTTAAATTAAGGGAGCATTTTCCAGACCTGTTCACTCTAAGTGGGTGCCAAAAAAATATGTTGTGAGACTCTTCCTTACAAAATGTTATAATGCCTCTCAACGTACTAAAAACCATTTAATTACAGGTTGTGCTGGACTTGCCTGGCTGTCCAGTGGTTAAGACTCTACACTTCCAATGCAAGGGGGACAGGTTTGATCCCTGGTCAGAGAACTAAGATCCTACATGCTGTGTGGCATGGCCAAAAATTTCTTTTTTTTAAATTGTAATTATTAGTTGTGCTTTATGATTAATATTGACTACTCAGGCAAGGAAGAGCAATAAATTATGTAAATACATTACATCATGGGGCAAAGACATATTTAAAAAAAAAGTCTGCCAATTTCCAATGTTCAATCTGATCAGGAAACAGGCTCTTATGAGAAAACATATTAGAATACTAGGTGGGAAAATCTAAAAATAAGCTATTACCCAAGTCAAATTTATAATCACCAGTTGACTTTTCAGAGCACATTACAGGGGAAAAAGAACCTTTTACTATAAAATTCTTGTTGCCTAGATAAGAAAATATCCATTATCATAGATTTTGTATTTTATATATTTTTAGTCAGCATTTCCTCTAAATCAATGGAAAACCATAACAATCAATTAACAAGAAGCAAAATCTGGTAAAGCTGTTTTGCAGACCAGTGATTGCTAATATTCTGCCCTTATATCAAGAGTATGAATAATAAAAATATTCACATTCTTACGTGAACATTGATTTATGTTTCCTTCCTTTACTGAAAGCTCCAGAGACAGCTATTAGAAAATGTATTGGTCTGTTCACTTTCTAACTTTTGAATAGCTTCCCCTTTGTGCCATTATTCATATCAATACACAAGTTTCAACCACATTGTTCAAAAAAAAGACAATTCACTGTTCTGCTCACTACTAAAATGAGGAAGATCCCAAAATGGCACCAACACCGGGGTCCTCATGGTAGAATAAGCTTCCAAAAATAGCTGCCTCCAGCGTCTATGTCTCCAGGGTGAGCTCCAATTGCCTCCTGCCTCTCCAGGAGACTCTCCAACATCAGCAGGTGGGTCTGACCCAGGCTCCTTTTAAATTACTGCTTCTGCCCTGAGTCTTGGAGCGTGTGAGATTTTGTGTGCGCCCTTTAAGAGTGGAATCTGGATTTCCCACAACCCTCTGTCTCTCCCAAAAGTAAGCTCCACTGGCCTTCAAAGCCAAATGTTCTGGGGGTTCATTTTCCTGGTGCAGGAACCCTGGGCTGGGGAGCCCAACATGGGGCTCTGACCTTGGGGGAAACCTCTGAAATTGTAATTATTCTCCCATTTGTGGGTCACCCACGCAGGGCTATGTGTTTTGACTGTAACTCTGACCCTCCTACCCATCTCATTGTGGTTCCTTCTTTATATCTTTAGCTGTAGAAGACCTCTTCTGCTAGATTCTCATCAATAGTTGCTCTGTAAATAGTCATTAATTTTGGTGTGCCCATGAGAGGAGGTGAGCTCAGTGTTTTCCTATTCTACCATCTTGGCCACTCCCCTACATATACTTAATTAACATTACAGTGAAGACACCTGGCAGACACCATCTTAACAAAATAATCAAAATGAACATCACCGATCGTGATATTACTTGACATCATGTGCCTCCTAATGAGATGCTCTGAGAAGAGCACAGCATTACTTCTGTGGTATTCCTGCCAAAAATACATAACCTGAATCTAACAATGAGTAAACATCAAACAAACCAAGACTGAGGACTACTCTACAAGGTAACTGGAATGTACTTCGTTTTTAATTGCCAAGGTCATGAAAGAGAAGGAAAGATTGAGGAATGATTCCAAACTAAAGTAATGTAAAGCAACATGACAACCTAATACAACACATGGTCCTAGACTGGATTCATGAATTATAAGAGACATTAATGAGACCAACAGTGAAATGTGAATGAAGTCTCTGGATCAGATGCTAACACTGAGTCAATGTTAACTTCCTGATTTTGATAACTGTACTGTGGTTATGTAGGACAGAATTCTAGTACTTAGGATACAACAAGTAACAGAACACCTTGTTTGCAAATTACTCTCAAAATGGTTAAAAATGTCATAATTGGGGAACTGAGTAAAAGTATACAGGAGCTCTGTGAACTACTTCTGCAACTTTTAAGTGTCTAAGTTTTTTTTTTAATGGACAGTGTTTTGTTGTAAGCAGTAATATAGTTGCTTTTCTGAAAATCCCCATTGAAGTCTGTTCTGCCATACTAGTGTAGCAATTCATAAACAGTTGTAATACGAACAAATTATCTCATATAACTAAATATCTTACTTACTCTAAAGATAGGAAATACTAATACAGTAGGAGTCAAAAGCAGAATAAATTATCTCTTAAGGCAAATTCATAGATGCATATACCTGCATGCCATAGCAAATTCCAAGAACAGGCTTGCCAATAGTGAATATTGCTGGATCAAACCAGGGAGCATCTTCTGCATACACGGAATTAGGTCCTCCAGAGATGATAATAGCACTGTGGATTTAAGGAAGAGAGTAATGAAGAATCTTTAACTGCTAATTCTTATACAAGGTCTATGCCCTCTCTTGCTTGTACCACTGAGGGAGACTTGATACAGATTCAGAGATTTTGTTATGTTTTCACTATGCTATAGCAGATCCAGATTCTATCAGCCTATTAACAGCCTCTTACACAGCTTAATTTTTTTTGGCCGCAGCATGCGGGATCTTCGTTCCCTGACCAGGGATCGAACACGTGCCCCCTGCAGTGGAAGCACAGAGTCTTAACCACTGGACCACCAGGGAAGTCCTGTACACAGCTTACTTATTTTTACTCTACTTTATTGCAATACATGGAAGTTTATCAATTCAACAAACACTTGTTAATAAGTACAAACTTCCAAATATATAAAACCAATGTTTCAATCTATGAAGGTTAGCCTGTATTTGTTTTGTTTCCTCATCAATGGAGGAAGTAAATGAGAATTCTAAAGCGAAATGGTGAAAATACAGGTCTCCTGAGAGGTCAGGAGTGAAGCAGGTCACAGCAGGACAAATGAAGGTATTATGAAGGCCCTGGATCATGCAGGGCAAAATACTCTACAATAAAGAATGGCAGAAAATGTGAAAAATTACCTAACTTCGCCTGTTTAAAACCTGTCCAATATTCCCATCAATTTTACCTGAGACCTAGGAATAAGAGCTAACACGACTTGCCTTATATGCCCTGCTCTCAGAACCATGGTCAGTATTATCACTTAACTACATTACAATTTATAGAGCATTCCATGGGTTAACTTGGGAATAGAACTATTCATATAAAGAAAGCTGAAAATTGAGGCCTGTATTACTCACCTGGCCTCTAATACAGCTAACTTTGATCCTCAGCATTCAATCAAAAACTTTATAGAACACTTTAATGTTATGATTTTTACATAAAAATTCAGATTTCTAGGTTTTCTTTAGGGAAAACAAGGGGAAAAATCTGCTAATACTGGACTTTCACCCTTACATGGCCACAAATAACTGGAATCACAGAGAGACTTGCACCTTCAGACTACTCATGCTCTCCAGTTTACACAATACAGGCATACTTATGCCCTTTAATCAATTTAAAGTACCCTCAAACTCATTTTAAGTTTGAGGGAATTCTGATTTATCTATATTTCTAAAGGAAAAATGCATTCCAAGATATAACCAAAATCTACTTACAAACAAAACTGGATTACAATTCACCTTATAATTAGTGTCTGCCTGCCATGCAAAAACATATATAAACTAAAATGCTAGACTTTAATACATCCAGAAAAATAATATAAGTCAAATTCATAAAAATTACTCAACAAGCTAATGTTTTTTGTTTTTTGCAGTACGCGGGCCTCTCACTGTTGTGGCCTCTCCCGTTGCGGAGCACAGGCTCTGGCTGCGCAGGCTCAGTGGCCATGGCTCACGGGCCCAGCTGCTCCGTGGCATGTGGGATCTTCCCGGACCAGGGCACGAACCCATGTCCCCTGCAATGGCAGGCGGACTCTCAACTACTGTGCCACCAGGGAAGCCCATAATGTATTTTTTTTTAATATTCTAACAATAATTTAAGTAAGCACAAAAGCCGTACTCTTTAAACCTTGTATTGGTAACATGAATTTTGGTATACATTATGTCTGTCAGCTTATCTCTTGCAAAAGAGACTGAAGATAATCTAATCAGATGATGAATGTGACATCTTTAAGATAACAATTTTAAAGGGGAATGGGCTAGCCCTAAGGGTAGATATGCAACCTAGTCTTAAAAATGCATAAGCTAAAACTCTCTAAAACATACTTAATAATCAAAATCTCTAGAATTTCAGTATTTAGTTTGTATTTAGTTTTATAAAGGATAACCACCATGCAACTGCCCAGCATCCCTCATTAATCTGCTGAACAACTCAAGGCTATAAAGATTCTTAATACTATTAAAAAGAAAAGGCAACGGACTTAGTCAAGGATAAAACTCAAGCTGCACTTAAGCCAATTATGAAAATTCTTATCTCAGGAAGTCTTGAGAAGAGCTAATCACTCATTCTGAGTTTTCTATTTCTACCCTGCTATTATTTTGAAACAACTTGCAATTACAAGGCCCACGAAGTCCTAAGGCATTCCAGATAACAATTTTATGTATCAAGCAAATCAAGGTTCTAAAAACAGGTAGGTTAAGATGTCTCTTAAGTCATAAACCTAAAATTTATTCTAGAAAAAGCGTGGTCAAATAACTATCTCAGCAGAAAGGATTATAGTAATGAAAGCCACAGTGCTATAGTTCCTATTCTTCTACAGAGAAAAGAAGCTATAGGCATAAGCAGGACCTAGAAACGGTTGATGATCAGGTAAACAGGTGACAAGAAAAACAATCAGACTTCTATTGCCAATATTGGTTACCCTATTCCAAAACATTTGGTCGATTAGTTTGCTGGGGATTTTTGTGTTTGTTTTGGGTTGGGAGAATGACAGAACTTGGATCTGACAGAGAGCCATTCAGATTTCTTGCAGTTTTTGATTCCCTTAAAACTGGTTCTCACTGGCAAATCAAGACAGTTGAATTAGATAAACTTCTTACTCCAAAATTCTACAGTTTAAAAGAGATACCTGTTTTTAATCTACATCCTAAAACTAGAACAGAGTTAAATGTAAACCTGCTTTTTCTGATTTGCAATTCACTCTATTTCAAAAAGAAGAAACAAAGGATAATGTATACTCATCTGTGAAGTTTTTAAAAGTTAACCATTTGTCTAATGGAAAAACATTATGTTTTTAAGAAAAATTAAACGCATTATACTTTGGAAGAAATACAGCATTAAGGCTTAAGAGCTAATTAAGGATATAAACTGCAGTTGCTTGCTTCTGAATAACATTCAATTAAAAAGCAAACATTAATTCCAAGAGAAAAGACACAGCATTAACCAGAAATAGTTGTTAAAGGAAGAAGTTACAAGTCATTTTGACTAGTTTTAAGTGTACAAACTATGGAATTAGCCCTTAAATTAGAAGTCTTCATAATTTAGAAACTAGTTTCCTGGAATAGGAAGCAAAAGAGACTCATTGTACACAGAACTCTCTAATTTAGGTATTGTAGCCATTATACATATATATTCCTTTGATCAAATGCTCTGGGACGAATGAATGAATGAATGAATGACCATAATAGCCAAATCTAAGTCTGATCCAGAAACCCTATGAAACATAAGATGTTCAAACGATAAATTCTTAAAACTATGCAAATAAAATTAATGTAATCTTTTCCTTTACTTTAAATTCCTTTTAATTCCCAGAGCCATGGGAAATTTCTTGTAAAACCATTCCATGTCTTATTTTCATTAAGTAATTCAGTGCTCAAACAAATTAATAATAGAATATCCTACAATCTAAGCTCAGCCTCCTCAGAAAAACATAAGTTAAAAGTCTACCGGAATCCTTGCTCTTTTACGGCAAATGCTGGTGTTTCCAAGGGGAAGATTTCAGACTGCACAAACAGTTCCCTCACTCTCCGGTCTATGACTTTCCCATACTGAGCACCCGCATCCAGAATGACAACAGCTCCTTCATAGTGGTGGTGGCCATCCTTAAGGTCTCCTCCGGCATTCTCCAGCTGCAAATATTAACACAAATGTCTTCTTAATTATGAGAATTATGAAAATTAGAGCTACTTTTAAAAACTGTGGTCTCTGTCAGCTCCAAAAACACACAGAAACTGTTAACTTAGGATTTTGAGTTGCCAATTCAAACACTTCTTAAGATTTTTATACATATCCATACACAGGCATAAATATAAGTTACCATCTACTGACGACATGATATAGTCACTTTATGTTTAATGCATCTTATGCATATTATCCAATACTAGGGTAAGCATATAGTCCAGGTGTGCCAAAATAAAGTACTGGTTTATGCCATGCCTGTTATACTGGCATTATTATTAATAGTGCCTCCTTCGAATCTCAAAAGCATCCCAGTTTGGGTAATAAATTATATGATCACCCAATCTAACTGTCACAGCATTCCTATGAGGGACATATTGATGAGGAACTGAAAGTTTCCTCCCAGAGTATATAAGCATACCCAAATTCACTTTATTAGGATTTTTTGTATTACCTGAGGAAAAAATATATATGCATCTGACCCATAACACTAAAAGTTTTTAAATGTTTTTTAATCCTATCTCTGACAAGTCTACATTGAAAACACTTTCCTGGAGAGCAATTTGGCAAAACATAAAATTTTAACCATATGTGCTGAAATATTTATCTGGAGTGTGCTAAAATATTTACCTGGAACTGGCTTCAAAATAATGCAAGGGCAGGTGGGTATGGATGAAACAAGATTGACTGTAGGTCAACCACTGAAACCACTGAAGTTGGGTGATACATATATTGTGTTCACTTTAGTCTCGATTCTGTTTTTGTTTATTTTACATAAGAAAAAGCTTTAAATGTGTATGTACCCTATAAATCCACTTGGAGGAAGCATATACAGTATGATCCCATTTTGAAACATTTTGTATAAAAATGCAATGTATGTACATGTATGAAAAAGAATGTATAGACAGATATACACCAAAATATTAACAGAGGCAGTATCTGAGTACTAATGGAATTATAGTAGGTGATTTAAAATTTTCCTTTATGCTCTTCAGTATGTTCAAATATTTACAATACACATATTTTTGCAGTTTTTCCCCCTCCAGTTGTAAAATTTGCACACTAAAAAAAAATCTTAAGCCAGCCCCTTAGGCATCTGTGTAACACTTTCATCCCTCTTCCCTCTCCATTTAAGTGAATAAATACATGCAGACTGTGACTTCCCTGGTAGTCCAGAGGTTAAGACTCCACGCTCCCAATGCAGGGGGCCCAGGTTCCATCCCTGGTCAGGGAACTAGATACCGCCTACCACAACTAAAAGCCTGCATGCCGCAACCAAAATATCCCACGTGCTGCAACTAAAGATTCCTCACACCACAACAAAAATCCCATGTGCCACAACTAAAACCCGGCATAGCCAAATAAATAAATAAATACATAAATATTTTTTTAAAAAGTAAATAAAAAGAAATGCAGACTTCACAACACCACTAACACTTCTTCACTGCAGTAATGAAAAAGCAACAATCACAGGCATCACAGAGGAGGATTTGTGAGAGGAACTCAACCATAGGCCAGAAATAATTCCTCAGATCACAAAATGAAGGTTATAATCATAAGAATATCAAGCAATGTAGAATAATCAGATCACAGAAAACAGAAGTTTATAGAATATATTAATGCAAGAAATGCTAAAACTTTCTCCCTTCAGACCTTTACCCTTAGTCTTAGTATACGTATATACATACACATTCCCCTTTAAGGAATTTATCTAAAAGTTTTTTTAATTTATTTTTTGTAAAGAATAAAGTACTTTTTAAAGATCACTATGTTACTGTGTAAATGTCTCAGATTTAGGTCCATTATCACCTTCACAATTTTCACCAAATCCAAGTACAACCTGTTTTCTCATATTACAGGCAGAGTTCTCACTTTGCATGATTCTGATACGCAAGAATTTCATGCCATGCTTTATACCAGGGTTTAGTTAACTACAAACAGTCCCCAATATCATGGCTCCAATTTCAGTTAACATACATTAACATATAATAATTACATAAAGTTGCTCGTCAGTTCACAAATCATCACATAAATAAGATGAACATCATGATCAATAGCCAATCGCGTCCCTTCTCTCAAAGTCTACTGGTGATTAGTCACTGCACAACAAACAGCCGAGAGTGCAATTGTGCTGCCTTCTTGTTGCCCAGTGATAAATTCACATGCCATCTTACACATATGGATAATCAACAAAGATGAAAGTGCACCAAAGAAATTAAAAGTGATATGCTGGAAGTGAATTTCGAATTCAATGTAAATGGAATTATAGAAGAAATAGCTGGCTGTGGCAAGGTTGACACTGCTGCAGTATAAGCCCCTCTAGATGTGCAGTCAGAGGAACTTAGTGAAGGCAACTTATCAACATCAATGAGTGGTTGTGATAAAACGGATAACAATGTCCCAGAGGAAGTCACTCTGAGAAAATACTTCAAATTAAAGAAACTCTTGGAGATATTTCATGACATTCAAAGTGCAAAGGATAAAATGTTGAAAGCCATCAAAGCATAGAAAAGATGTGAAGGGAAGCACTGTGTAAAAAACTTATCAAGAGTAGTTTAAAAAGAAATAGGGCTTCCCTGGTGGCGCAGTGGTTGAGAGTCCGCCTGCCGATGCAGGGGACGCGGGTTCGTGCCCCGGTCCGAGAAGATCCCACATGCTGCGGAGCAGCTAGGCCTGTGAGCCATGGCCGCTGAGACTGCGCGTCCGGAGCCTGTGCTCCGCATCGGGAGAGGCCACAACAGTGAGAGGCCCGTGTACCACAAAAAAAAAAAAATCAAATTAAATTTAAAAAATAAAAAGAAATAAAGCACAATTCTCAATGTTTCTAAAGTTTTAAGTTATATTAAATAGTAGTTTCACTACTTCCCTATTCTTTATAATTAACAGTAAGAATATTTCAACAAAAAATTTTAAAACGTCACAAAACCATCATAATTTTCCCATTGATTATATGACTGCTTTGCATGGTTTCAGCTTGCAAGTCCATTTTTACGATCATTTTACTGTCACACAGTGAGGACTGTCTATTTCTTTAAATCAACCATTTTTTTCTTAAATAAATTAGTTTTAAAAGAAAATTTTATAGTTTTCTTAGCACGTTTTAAAGCTGTTCAATCAAATGACATCAGAGATCACTGAGGAAACACTGACTCCTTGCCTCACTTCTTTCTACCTCAGCTATCAACTTGCCTATCCAGCAAAAAGCTTCAACAACTCAGGGAAAAGCAAAAAGGTCACCAGTAATAAAAGCAAAAGTTTCATTCCCTGAAAACCTTGAATCTATTTACTCTTACTTCACACAGAGTTGTAAAGTCTGATCATTAGGCTTCCAAACCCTCAAGGGATTAGAAAGAGCACCCTAAAGAGAAAAATAGCTCATTAGTCACACCATTAGTTGAGACAAATGAAATTCAACATCACAAGACAGAAAAACCTATTATATCTATTTTTAAAATTGATTTAAAACTAAAGACGAAGGCTATCCCTCTCAGGTGAGCTGAAGTCATCATAATAAAGTAAGTAACGTTCACATCTTTTATGATAGCAAGAATGTTAAGTAAAAACTAAACCATATTCAGCACCCTATTTAAGAATAAAGCAAAAGAATCTTGCAGATACTATAAATATGGAAATGGCATCATTTTTGGATCCTCCTGAATCTCCTCATATCACTGACCACAGGATATCAAAACCAGAACCCAAGACATATATCATATAACTAAATGATAAGTTATTCCTCCAAGAACCCCAAAATACAAGCTGGTGGGAATGAACTACCAGAGCCACAATCCCTGGTGTTACAGCATCTGTGTGGGAAGCAACCAGGAATCATTAAAGAAAACCAGAGAATTCCACAATGGCCAACAGGTAGTAGCTAAAAGGCACAGGGGCCAATTTAAGAACAGCAGCTGCACTGGGAGGAGGTGTGGCCACTCCAATGGAGAAGAGGCAGCAAGAGAACCTAAGGGTTTAATTCCCCTAAACCTTTGAAACTGACAGGCCAGGACTCCCTTCTGGGTCAGGGCTCACAATAAGGAGCAACTGCTGGGATGAGAATCAAAATTAATAGGATAAGCCTGAACCAAGATGGCGGAGTAGAAGGACATGCTCTCACTCCATCTTGTGAGAACACCAGAATCACAATAGGCTGCTGGACAATCATTGACAGGAAGACACTGGAACTCACCAAAAAAAGATATCCCACATCCAAAGACAAAGGGGAAGCCACAATGAGACAGTACAGGGGCACAATCACAGCAAAATCAAATCCCATAACTGCTGGGTGGGTGACTCACAGACTGGAGAACACTTATAGCACAGAAGTCCACACACTGGAATGAAGGTTCTGAGCCCCACATCAGTCTTCTCAACCTGGTGGTCCAGCAACGGGAGGAGAAATTCCTAGAGAATCGGACGTTGAAGCCTAGTGGGATTTGATTGCAGGACTTTGACAACACTCGGGGAAACAGAGATTCCACTCCTGGGGGGCACACACAAAGTAGTGTGCGCATCGGGACACAGGGGAAGGAGCAGTGCCCCCATAGGAGACTGAACCAGACCTAACTGCTAGTGTTGGACGGTCTCCTGCAGAGGCGGGGGGTGGCTGTGGCTCACCATGGGGACAAGGACACTGGCAGCAGAAGTTCTGGAAAGTACTCCTTGGCATGAGCCCTCCCAGAGGCTGCCATTAGCCCCACCAAAGAGCCCAGGTAGGCTCCACTGTTGGGTTGCCTCAGGCCAAACAACCAACAGGGAGGGAACCCAGCCCTACCCATCAGCAGTCAAACGGATTATAGTTTTACTGAGCTCTGCCCACCAGAGCAACAGTCAGCTCTACCCACCACCGGTCCCTCCCATCAGGAAACCTGAACAAGCTTCTTAGATAGCCTCATCCACCAGAGGGCAGACAGGAGAAGCAAGAAAAACAATCCTGCAGCCTGTGGAAGGAAAACCACATTCACAGAAAGATAGACAAGATGAAAAGACAGAGGATTACGTACCAGGTGAAGGAACAAGATAAAACCCCAGAAAAACAACTAAATGAAGTGGAGATAGGAAACCTTCCAGAAAAGGAATTCAAAATACTGATAGTGAAGATGATACAGGACCTCGGAAAAAGAATGGAGGCAAAGATCGAGAGGATGCAAGAAATGTTTAACAAAGACCTAGAAGAATTAAAGAACAAACAAACAGAGATGAACAATACAATAACTGAACCGAAAGCTACACTAAAAAGAATCAATAGCAGAATAACTGAGGCAGAAGAACAGATAAGTGACCTGGAAGACAGTATGGTGGAATTCACTGCTGCAGAACAGACTAAAGAAAAAAGAATGAAAAGAAATGAAGACAGCCTAAGAGACCTCCGGGACAACATTAAATGCAACAACATTCACATAATAGGGGCCCCAGAAGGAGAAGAGAGAGAGAAAGGACCCGTGAAAACATCTGAAGAGACTGTAGTTGAAAACTCCCCTAACATAAGAAAAGAAATAGCCACCCAAGTCCAGGAAGCGCAGCAAGTCCCAGGCAGGATAAACCCAAGGAGAAACACGCCGAGACACACAATAATCAAATTGGCAAAAATTAAAGACAAAGAAAAATTATTGAAAGGAGCAATAATTGCTGCTTTTCAATTATTGAAAAACGAAAAATAACATACAAGGGAACTCCCATAATGTTAACAGCTAATTTCTCAGCACAAACTCTACAAGCCAGAAGGAAGCGGCATGATATACTTAAAGTGATGAAAGGGAAGAACATACAACCAAGATTACTCTACCCAGCAAGGATCTCATTCAGATTCGATGGAGAAATCAAAAGCTTTACAGAAAAGCAAAAGCTAAGAGAATTCAGCACCACCAAACCAGCTCTACAACAAATGCTAAAGGAACTTCTCTAAGTGGGAAACACAAGAGAAAAAAAGGACCTACAACAACAAACCCAAAACAATTTAAGAAAATGGTCATAGGAACATATGTATTGATAATGACCTTAAATGTGAATGGATTAAGTGCTCCAACCAAAAGACACAGGCTTGCTGAATAGATACAAAAACAAGATCCATATATATGCTGTCTACAAGAGACCCTCTTCAGACCTAGGGACACATACAGACTGAAAGTTATGGAATGGAAAAAGATATTCCATGCAAATGGAAATCAAAAGAAAGCTGGAGTAGCAACACTCATGTCAGATAAAATAGACTTTAAAATAAAGAATGTTACAAGAAACAAGGAAAGACACTACATAATGATCAAGGGATCAATATAACAGAAGATATAACAATTATAAATATATATGCACCCAACATAGGAGCACAGTACATAAGGCAACTGCTAAGAGCTGAAAAAGAGGAAATCGACGGTAATACAATAATAGTGGGGGACTTTAACACCTCACCTACACCAATGGACAGATCATCCAAACAGAAAATTAATAAGGAAACCCAAGCTTTAAATGACACACTAAACCAGATAGATTTAATTAATATTTATAAGACATTCCATCCAAAAACAGCAGATTACACTTTCTTCTCAAGCGCACACGGAACATTCTCCAGGATAGATCACAGCTTGGGTCACAAATCAAGCCTCAGCAAATTTAAGAAAATTGAAAAAATATCAAGCATCTTTTCTAACCACAACGCTATGAGATTAGAAATGAATTACAGGGGAAAAAACATAAACAACACAAACACATGGAGGCTAAACACTACATTACCAAATAACCAAGAGATCACTGAAGAAATTAAAGAGGAAATCAAAAAATACCTAGAGACAAGTGACAATGAAAACACGACAATACAAAACCTATGGGATACAGCAAATGCAGTTCTAAGAGGGAAGTTTATAGCTATACAAGCCTACGTCAAGAAACAGGAAAAATCTCAAATAAACAATCTAACCTTACAGCTAAAGGAACTAGACAAATAGGAACAAACAAAACCCCAAGTTAGCAGAAGGAAAGAAATCATAAAGCTCAGGGGAGAAATAAATGAAATAAAAACAAAGAAAACAATAGCAAAGATCACTAAAACTAAAACCTGGTTCTTTGAGAAGTTAAACAAAATTGATAAACCATTAGACAGACTCATCAAGAAAGAGGGAGAGGACTCAAATCAATAAAATTAGAAATGAAAAAGGAGAAGTTACAACAGCCACCGCAGAAATACAAAGCATCCTAAGAGACTACTACAAACAACTCTATGCCAATAAAATGCACAACCTGGAAGAAATGGACAAATTCTTAGAAAGGTATAACCTTCCAAGACTGAACCAGCAAGAAATAGAAAATATGAACAGACCAATCACAAGTAACGAAATTGAAACTGTGATTAAAAATCTTCCAACAGGGGCTTCCCTGATGGCGCAGCGGTTGAGAGTCCGCCTGCTGATGCAGGGGACACGGGTTCATGCCCCGGTCCGGGAAGATCCCACATGCTGCGGAGCAGCTGGGCCTGTGAGCCGTGGCCATTGAGCCTGTGCGTCCGGAGCCTGTGCTCCGCAACGAGAGAGGCCACAACAGTGAGAGGCCCACATACCGCAAAAAAAAAAAAGAACAAAAAAATCTTCCAACAAACAAAAGTCCAGGACCAGATGGCATCACAGGTGAATTCTATCAAACATTTAGAGAAGAGCTAACACACATCCTCCTCAAACTCTTCCAAAAAACTGCGGAGGAAGGAACACTCCCAGACTCATTCTATGAGGCCACCATCACCCTGATACCAAAATGAGACAAAGATACTACAAAAAAAGAAAATTACAGACCAGTATTACTGATGAATATACATGCAAAAATCCTCAACAAAATACTAGCAGACAGAATCCAACAACACATTAAAAGGATCATACACCATGATCAACTGAGATTTATCCCAGGGATGCAAGGATTCTTCAATATACACAAATCAATGTGATACCCCATATTAACAAATTGAAGAAGAAAAACCACATGATCATCTTAATAGATGCAGAAAAAGCTTCTGACAGAATTCAACACCCATTTATGATAAAAACTCTCCAGAAAGTGGGCATAGAGGGAACCTACCTCAACATAATAAAGGCCAAATATGACAAACCCACAGCAAACATCATTCTCATTGGTGAAAAACTGAAAGCATTTCCTCTAAGATCAGGAACAAGACAAGGATGTCCACTCTCACCGCTATTATTCAACATAGTTTTGGAAGTCCTAGACACGGCAATCATAGAAGAAAAGGAAATAAAAGGAATACAAATTGGAAAAGAAGAAGTAAAACTGTCACTGTTTGCAGATGACATGATACTATACATAGAGAATCCTAAAGATGCCACCAGAAAATGACTAGAGCTAATCAATGAATTTGGTAAAGTTTCAGGATACAAAATTAATGCACAGAAATCTCTTGCATTCCTATACACTAAAGATGAAAAATCTGAAAGAGAAATGAAGGAAACACTCCCATTTACCACTGTAACAAAAAGAATAAAATACCTAGGAATAAAACTACCTAGCGAGACAAAAGACCTGTATGCAGAAAGCTATAAAACACTGATGAAAGAAATTAAAGATGATATCAACAGATGGAGAGATATACCATGTTCTTGGATTGGAAGAATCAATATTGTGAAAATGACTATACTACCCAAAGCAATCTACAGATTCAATGCAATCCCTATCAAATTACCAATGGCATTTTTTACAGAACTAGTACAAACAAATCTTAAAATTTGTATGGAGACACAAAAGACCCCGAATAGCCAAAGCAGTCTTGAGGGAAAAAAACAGAGCTGGAGGAATCAGACTCTCTGACTTCAGACTATACTATAAAGCTACAGTAATCAAGACAATATGGTACTGGCACAAAAACAGAAACATAGATCAATGGAACAAGATACAAAGCCTAGAGGTAAACCCACACACCTATGGTCAACTAACCTATGACAAAGGAGGCAAGGATATACAATGTAGAAAAGACAGTCTCTTCAATAAGTGGTGCTGGGAAAACAGGACAGCTACATGTAAAAGAATGAAATTAGAACACTCCCTAACACCATACACAAAAATAAACTCAAAATGGATTAGAGACCTAAATGTAAGACCAGACACTATAAAACTCTTAGAGGAAAACATAGAACACTCTTTGACATAAATCACAGCAAGATCTTTTTAGATCCACCTCCTAGAGTAATGGAAATAAAAACAAAAAAAACAAATGGGACCTAATGAAACTTCAAAGCTTTAGCACAGCAAAGGAAACCATAAACAATACCAAAAGGCAACCCTCAGGATGGGAGAAAATATTTGCAAATGAATCAACGGACAAAGGATTTATCTCTAAAATATATAGACAGCTCATGCAACTCAATATTAAAAAAACAAACAACCCAATCCAAAAATGGGCAGAAGACCTAAACAGACATTTCTCCAAAGAAGACATGCAGATGGCCAAGAAGCACATGAAAAGCTGCTCAACATCACTAATTATTAGAGAAATGCAAATCAAAACTACAATGAGGTTATCACCTCACACCAGTTAGAATGGGCTTCATCTGAAAATCTACAAACAACAAATGCTGGAGAGGGTGTAGAGAAAAGGGATCCCTCTTGCACTGTTGGTGGGAATGTAAACTGATACAGCCACTATGGAGAACAGTATGGAGGGTCCTTAAAAAACTAAAAATAGAATTACCATATGATCCAGCAATCCCGTTACTGGGCATATACCCAGAGAAAACCATAATTCAAAAAGACACATGCACCCCAATGTTCATTGCAGCACTATTTACAATAGCCAGGTCATGGAAGCAACCTAAATGCCCATCGACAGATGAATGGATAAAGAAGATGTGGTACATATATACGATGGAATATTACTCAGACATAAAAAGGAATGAAACTGGGTCATTTGTTGAGACATGGATGGATCTAGAGACTGTCATACAGAGTGAAGTAAGTCAGAAAGAGAAAAACAAACATTGTATATTAACGCATATATGTAGAACCTAGAAAAATGGTACAGATGAACTGGTTTGCAGGGCAGAAACTGAGACACAGATGTAGAGAACAAATGTATGGACACCAAGGGGGAAAAGCCGCGGGGGGTTATGGGTGGGGGTGTGATGAATTAGGCGATTGGGATTGACATGTATACACTGATGTGTATAAAACTGATGACTAATAAGAACCTGCTGTTTAAAAATATAAATAAAATAAAAATCAAAAAAAAATAAGATAAGGAAAACAGAAGGGCCAGACTAAAGTGTGGGGAGGAATCAGTGCCAGGAATGCTCAGAAAACAAACTGCCATGATTTTAACAGAAGAGGGAGCTCTATCAATTTGTAGAAAGTATCTGAAAATTTAGAAGGTATTCTAAAAATGCAAGAAATACTAGGAATTCCCTGGTGGTCCAGTGGTTAGGACTCCATGTTTCCACTGCAGGGGGCACGGGTTCCATCCCTGGTCCCAGAACTAAGATCCGTGTTGGGAGCCAAAAGAAAAAAAAAATGCAAGAAATACACCTGATACTAACAGAACATTGTTAATCAACTATACTCCAATATAAAATAAAAATTTTTTTAAAGTAAAATGCAAGAAATTAAGTTTGCATGGAAGAGAATCAGTAAGCATAGAAGTTAAATTCCATACAAAGTTACCAAAAGTAAAAAAGGAAATAAGGAATAGAATAATATCTCTAAAGCGAGCAAGACAGAAAGACAAACTCAAACAACAGATGAAAACTGGAATGTGTTATTTCTAAATAAGCGAAAAGGTGTTAAAATTCTGCAAGGCATGAAAGAATATGAATCAAAATTAGACTATAAACCCAGAACGACCAATCCCAAGACATACTCTCGACAATATTATTTGGCTTTAAAGAAAAAAACCCTTTGAATATATTGGTTAAAAACTTATAACTCACTCAACTACACATTTGTTGCGTGTAGTTTTCTTTACATGTGTCTTATTTTACAATAAATATTTTTTAAATAAAGCAAAAGAAGGGAACTAAGAGTCTGTACCTTTTATTTCAGGTGTCTTACATATTTTCTTATTCATAATGTATTTGTTTTACAGATGAAGAAAATGCCAGTTGCCTGGGGATAGGACTAAAATGTAAGTCTTTTCAAACCCCAAAATAATTAGCACTGCAGAAGGAAAGTGGTTAAATATGCATTATATTTCTGGAAGACTACCTTCAAAGTTATTTTACTTTTTAATATTTTGGTACTTAAAAGGGGTAAGCTTTATTACTTTAAAAAGTTTCCATCATGAGTGAAATAATGTTCTGTTGATGTCTCCAAGAAAAGAACTATTATACTATATAAACAATTTTTGAAATTGAATTTCATCAATACTAAACTTATTCGTGTAATTGCCTTTAAAAGCCCTTTTGGGGCTTCCCTGGTGGCGCAGTGGTTGAGAGTACGCCTGCCGGTGCAGGAGACATGGGTTCGTGCCCCGGTCTGGGAGGGTCCCACATGCCGCGGAGCGGCTGGGCCCATGGGCCCATGAGCCATGGCCGCTGAGCCTGCGCTCCGCAACCGGAGAGGCCATGGCAGTGAGAGGCCCGCGTACCGCAAAAAAAAAAAAAAAAAGCCCTTTCAAATTAGGAGCCTTCAATTGTTGAAATAAAATTAAAAGTTTTAGGGTTAAGAAAGACTTAAAAAATACCCACCCACACCCATTTTAGTGATCTGAGATTCTCAACTACTCAGAATAATCCTTTCATTACCAAAAGACAACTGGAAATTTGACTTTTATCTATCTAATCTCACCACATCTATAACTAAAAAAATAGTACAGTTTCTTCACAAAATTATCCAACATCTCAGGTACTTTAGATGAATCAACCTCACCAAAGATTTTTCATAAGAGCCCATCACCTCACATACAATGCTGAATGAAGTTTGAGCCTACAACTAAAGGATTAAAACAAAGAGACTATAGCTCCTGACCTTACCATATGCTTGTTATACTCTCCTTTTATTTTGAAAAATTTTGAACCTACAAAAAGTTGAAAGTATGGTACAATGAACAGCATTCTCCAACTAAATTTAACAATTAGTAACATTTTGCCACATTTGGTTTATTTCTACCTATATATATACTTTTTCCCCTGAACAACTGGAAAGTAAATTGTAGATTTTTCACTCCCCAAACATCTTTTCATCATGGACCTCCTACAAACTGGAACATTCCCCTGCATAACTACAATACCTTTTTAACACTGTTAGTATCTATACACAAATTTTCCCAAATGTCACAAATACCTTTATGGCTTTTTTTTTTCCTTTAATTCCAGAACCCTATTGAAGACCACACATTTTGCACACACATTAATCTAGAACTATTCACCTCTTCACATTTTTATGGTCTTTCATGACACTGACATTTTTTAAAGTTCAGAGTAGCTTTTTGTAGAATGACCCACAACCAGGATGGGTTTCCTTTCTCATGATTAGACTCTAGATAAACATTTCTTTTTGGCAACAATTTTACATTGGTGATGATTTTACACTGCCTTCTCCTGATGTCATACAATGGCAAGGACAGAATGTCACTTTGTTCCACTATTGGTAATACTGACTTTGATAACTTGGTTAACATGACTGTGTGCTTTAAAGAAAAAAAAAAATCTGATTCAAGTCCTACCCCTGCTTAAAACCCTATAGTGACTTTCCCTTAGAATAAAGTTCAATAAAGTCCAAAATACTTTCCAAGTCCTATGAGGCTTTGTCTACTCTTTAGCCTAAACTGCTCTTTTAAACTCTCCACAGTCCCACAGAGTAGTATGCTGTCCTCTCTGAATCAATCTCAAACATGTCAACTGAAGGAAATCAAACATCTCTGAAATCATGCTATATCTTAAATTTTCCATTAGCCCAATGACAAAGCTGTCACTGCCATGGTCATAGTTATGTACAATTTGACATAAAATCCTTTAAGGGAAAGTGATTCCCAGAATCTCTCAGGACGGAATCTCTCAGGAAATCTCCCTTAGAGCAGAAAGATGCCCCAAGAGTTCAGGGAAAGAAATACAGGTGAGCATGGCTGAAAGTCATCTAGAATAGCCATGCTGGAGCTTTATGTATCTCACCAAGTACGCCATTTCTCTATGCATTCTATGAACAGTAAGAATGAGTAAGATCCCTAGAAAGTGTAGTGGCTCCTTATTCGTAATGGCATGCCTGGACAAGTGCAACCCCGTAACACTTCAGTCAGCAAAACATTTAAAAAACATTTGAAGGGCTTCCCTGGTGGCGCAGTGGTTAAGAATCCACCTGCCAATGCAGGGGACACAGGTTCGATCCCTGGTCCAGGAAGGTCCCACATGCCGCGGAACAACTAAGCCCTTGTGCCACAACTACTGAGCCTGTGTGCTGCAACTACTGAATCCCGTGCGCCTAGGTGGGCCTAGGTGCTCTGCAACAAGAGAAGCCACCGCAATGAGAAGCCCATGCACCTCAACGAAGAGTAGCCCCCACTCACCTCAACTAGAGAAAGCCACGCGCAGCAACGAAGACCCAACGCAGCCAAAAATAAATAAATAAATTTATTTAAAAAAATAAAAATAAAAACCATTTGAAGAAGGACTGAGTTCTGGTTATTACCTGAAAAACTTCCATTGACATCTTCTGGTAAGAACAAAGGAGTGCTAACGTCAAAAATTCCAGAATGAATTCTCAGTGGCCTGGAAAAAAATCCCAGAAGTAACTGAGTACTCACAAGGAATAATGAATCATCAAAATTCTTGATGGAATAAGAGATCTGTGGAAAAACAGGACCTGGACAACTCAAGTCAAAAAGTAATTCAGGGGCTTCCCTGGTGGTATAGTGGTTTAGAGTCCACCTGCCAATGCAGGGGACATGGGTTCGTGCCCCGGTCCGGGAAGATCCCACATGCCGCGGAGCGGCTGGGCCCGTGAGCCATGGCCACTGAGCCTGTGCGTCCAGAGCCTATGCTCTGCAACGGGAGAGGCCGCAGCGGTGAGAGGCCCACGTACCGCAAAAAAAAAAAAAAAAAGTAATTCAGAAGAGTCAGGCTAAACATGAAGAAAGTTTAGAAATACCAAAGCTAATTTATTTCATATAAATAGATATATAGATATGTTTTAACTATACCTAAGTAGTATATAAGTTCTAAAAAAGTCTAAGTCTCTGAAATATATATAAAAAGTTCTAGGTGCAATTATTGAATACAGGTGACAGTTATATAATTGTTCATTTTACATAATAAATGTATTAAATGCCTTTAGGAAATGATGTCATACATCTGCTTAAGCAGCACTTACTTATCATCGACTATTTCATGTTGCCTAAATTAAGATCACTAAGTTTTGTTCCATTTGTCTTATAATTTCAATACATTTGTAGATACTAAGCATTATAAGCAAAAATTCTGATCACTCAATTCGTCTGCATTCATTTTTCTCTATCTTGCTTAATCTAAGTATGCAACCTATAGACCTCTTTAGTAAATATCTTCAATAAATTACTATTTTTTTAAGTTTTCAGTGTTCAACAGGTTTGGGAAATACAAGTCCCTAGTGACGTATAGCATTGTCTTAGCCTTTTACTTCTCCTGGTTTGTTAATGAGTTCATACGTTGAGGAAACACTTTTCCCTAATGAGATTTCAAGCTAGTAGTTATTCAATGTTCCTGCTTTGTTTCTACACGCTATCTGGAATCATGCTACTATGAATTCCATATTGCTTTTAATTTAATTATTTCTTCTCCTTTACTGAACCAATTTGTAGTAGTTCTGACTACAACTTCATCTTCTTTTGAATAAACAAATATGTCTCTTGATTCTTCAAAGTCATTCCAAATCTTCTTCTCCCCTTATGTGTAAGGATGCCGACAGCTCCTTTCAAGTTCAAGTGGGCACTATTCCTGACCATAATGAACAGTCTGAATGTACTATCTAAATCAATGAATTAAAAAGCGGTTTAGCTTGGATTCAGGTACTACTACTAATACCCACTTAAAGACAGCCAGACTCCATGTACACAAACTCTAACCGTGGAAATGGTTGAGGAATTTCAACTTCTCAGGTAAATTAAATATAGTTCTAATGCTAAATATAGTTCTAATGGGTTTAATTGATACATATGATCACTGGGTAAGAAAATAAACACACAACTGTTTATTACCTTTATTTTCCAACTTCAGGGGAAATAAAAATTTATTCCAGTGTTACAATTTCTAATTCCAATTTTTAAACCTTTTGAAATCAATTATATCTTTTCCCCTTGGATTTCAATGACCCTAAAAGAGTCTTTCCAGAAAGTTATAGCAATGTGTTATTTGGCTGACAAACTATACTTATGTAGCCAGTTTTAAATTAAATAATTAAGAAAACTTGGCACCGTTGGCTAAAATCAAAGTACACTATTCTTTACCTCATGATTTTTCAATCCTTAAAAGTTTTATTATAGCTACTTTTCCCATTTGATGATGAGCATTAGCCAACGGAGGATCAAGGTTATCTCTAGATAAATCTAACCCACTCTTAATTAGCCCAAACCATCCTACTTCTAAAAGTTGGCAATGTACATACACACACACACACACACACAGAAACAACATTCAGTAACAACTGTTGTCATACCATTAAAATATTAGAAGGAAAAGTTTTGAATCATGTCATGCTTATCTGTTTAGTTATACTCCTCACAGATTTTTTCTTTATATTGACCTTTTAGTTTTCCTGACTGACTCTGCATTCCAATTGTGACTGAGATCTACTACTTTAACAAAAAATACTTCTTTGGATGGTGATTCAAGTGTGTGTTGCCTGTTCACATGAACAAGAACCAAAGGTTCTTTGCAAAGAGACAAAGAAATAGAAAGAATATTATAGATTTATATACCTAAACAGCCTCTCTTCAGTTCATCTCCCCATACTATCAGTATACTAAAGATTACCTTAGATGATACTTTTCATGCAGAGATGAAAGATAATCAAAGGGCTTTCTCTTCCTAAATATACTGAGTTTGTGAACAGACACAATTTTACCTTTAATTACTTTTCCTAAAATACTTTTAAGAAGTAATTTTAGCTTAGGTCTATACATTTTTTCCTAAGAAAAACTTTGAAGTTTAAACGTAGAATGTCACAATTTCACAAGTATTTAGCACATGGTCCACTTTTCAAGATACAACTATTATACTTCATAAACCCAACCTCCTTTCTACATCTTGCCCTTTCTACTGTAACATGTGCCTGAACTACACTTTGTTGAAAATAATAATGAGTTAATAAAACTTGAAAAAATTATGCACAAAATTGGTCAAAGTTAGGGAAGGAATCAAGCATGCATTCTGCCTTTCTAGTGTCAACTCTGCCGTAAGTAACCACGCACTAAGTGAAAGAAAGTTCTTTATAAACAGTTCCAGAAAGAATAGAATTAGAATATCATCATTTTGCTATCTCTCATAAAATAATGTATATAAGGCTACTGTGGTCCACAAAAGGATCAGTGCTGGTATGCAAACTGTTGCCAGTTCATAATAACAAAAGGTACATAAATTTTATATAAGCATTCATAAACTTATATAACAAGTTTACAATAATTTTATTTCCTTGAATCTATAATAAAAATTTGGGGCTTTTATTTTCTATGTCTTAGAGTTTTAAGTTTCATTTGTCTAAAAGTTTATTGTATTTTATAAAAATAGCAGTCATGGTAGGACTGGAAATTTTTTTTAAAAACTCAATCTTTATTGCAGATCTGTGAGAAGCACTGAACTAGGTGTTGGCTATTAAAATCATTAAAGACTGATGAGAAATTTGATAACAGATGAATAAGATGGCAACACCCTGAATCAACTGATCAATCTTAACTTACTAAAATAGAGACAAGACATATGTAACTCTTTTTTTGTAACTGAAGTATAGTTGATTTACAATGTTGTTAATTTCTGCTGTACAGCAAAGTGATTCAGTTATACATATATCTACATTCTTTTTTTATATTCTTTTCCATTATGGTTTATCATAGGATACTGAATATAGTTCCCTGTGCCATACAGTAGGACCTTGTTGTTTATCCATTCTACATGTAATAGCTTACATCTGCTAACCCCAACCTCCCACTCATCCCTCCCTCAACCCCCCTTCCCCCCCTTGGCAACCACAAGTCCGTTCTCTATGTCTGTGAGTCTGTTTCTTTTTCGTAGATAGGTTCTTTTGTGTCATATTTTAGATTCCACATATAATTGTTATCATGTGGTATTTGTTCTTTCTCTTTCTGACTTACTTCACTTAGTATGACAACCTCTAGTTGCATCCACGTTGCTGCAAATGGCATTATTTTGTTCTTTTTATGGTTGAGTAATATTCCATTGTGTATATATACCACATCTTCTTTATCCATTCATCTGTTGATGGACATTTAGGGTGCTTCCATGTCTTGGTTACTGTAAATAGTGCTGTTATGAACATAGGGGTACATGTATCTTTTCAAATTAGAGTTTTATCTGGAATATGCCCAGGAGTGGGATTGCTGGATCATATGGTAATTCTATTTTAGTTTTACGAGGAACCTCCATAGTAGCTGCACCAACTTACATTCCCACCAACAGTGCAGGAGGGTTCCCATTTCTCCACACCCTCTCCAGCATTTGTTATTTGTAAACTTTTTAATGATGGCCATTCTGACTGGTGTAAGGTGGTACCTCACTATAGTTTTGATTTGCATTTCTCTAATAATTAGCAATGTTAAGCATCTTTTCATGTGCCTGTTGGCCATCTGTATTTCTTCTTTGGAGAAATGTCTATTTAGGTCTTCTGCCCATTTTTCAATTGGGTTGTTTTTTGTTGTTGTTGAGTTGTATGAGCTGTTTGTATATTTTGGAAATTAAGCCCTTGTCAGTTGCATCATTTGCAAATATTTTCTTCCATCCTGTAGGTTGTCTTTTCATCTTGTGTATGGTTTCCTTAGCTGTGCAAAAGCTTGTAAGTTTGACTAGGTCCCATTAGTTTATTTTTGTTTTTATTTCTATTGCCTTGAGACACTGACCTAAGAAAACACTGATACAATTTACAGACATATGTAACTTACTATGAGGCACTAAGTAAACGTATGTGAAGGAAAACTGACCACATGTTTATAACTACTGAGGTAAGTGACAGAGACATTATACTCTTTGCTCTACTTGTGCATGTTTTTAAATTTTCCATACGTAACAGACTACATTGGCCCTAATTCTTCACTATTCCTTATATCCATGCCTTTTGTCATGCCACTTTGCAGTTTGTCCTATTATAGGCAGAATGTATCACTCTTGACCCTGAGCTCAACAAGACCTGCTTTTTCCAATGTAATGAGGGCAGAAGTGATAGTGTGCCAAGCCTTAAGCCATTTTTTTTTTACATCTTTATTGGAGTATAATTGCTTTACAATGGTGTGTTAGTTTCTGCTTTATAACAAAGTGAATCAGTTATACATATACATATGTTCCCATATCTCTTCCCTCTTGCGTTTCCCTCCCTCCCACCCTCCCTATCCCACCCCTCTAGGTGGTCACAAAGCACCAAGCTATGTTCCTTGTCTCCTGTGCTTCTGCCATCATCATGAAAACACCAAGAGCCAACTTATTGATCCAAGCAAAGGATGAGAGTAGTGAAGCTCAGCCGAGCTCACCCACAAACTCCTGCGCAAGAAGTAAGCATCACTTGTCTTTCTGAAAATGTTTCTAATACTACCTAAAGTGAAATTTTTAAAAAGCTGTCTAACACCAAAGCATCCACGGCAGGTTATGAATCAATAACAAATTATGATTCTGCTTTCCCTGGCCATATATAGCAGAAATATATAAGAATGTAGGGGGCTTCCCTGGTGGCGCAGTGGTTGAGAGTCCGCCTGCCGATGCAGGGGACACGGATTCGTGCCCCGGTCTGGGAAGATCCCACATGCCGCGGAGCGGCTGGGCCCGTGAGCCGCGGCCGCTGAGCCTGCGCGTCCGGAGCCTGTGCTCCGCAACGGGAGAGGCCACAACAGTGAGAGGCCCGCGTACCGCAAAAAAAAAAAAAAAAAAAAGAATGTAGGGGAAATTGTACAAAATGGCTACCATTAAGTTTAGTTCTCTACGACCCTGACTTCAAAATATACATTATACTGAATCTTTGGCTTTAGAGATTAAAATATAATGCATACTTACCTCTTTTATTAAAGGGGTAACTAATGAAGGAAAGACATCAGGGAAGAGAAACCACTTAGAGGCACTATTAAATAACCTCTGGAGAGCTAGGGCTGGTGAACTCAAGAGGTACCAGACTAGACAGGATAATATGCCTCACAGACAAACCAATAGAAATTTTCTTATCTAGTACCTGAAAACAGCTTTTCTATGAAAATACTACACCAAATCCAAGGTTGCATTTTTAAAACGTTCAACCTTGTTAAATCCAGAATGCTTCAAATTCTATTTATTTTTATCAACTTTATTGCCAAATTATTTGTTTATTTAAAATTCAAATTGCTACTACCAAATAAAGTAGTGGCTCATTTCTACTGGTTTTTATATACCTGTCTAAAAGTAGCCTGTTTGTCCACAAACCACATACTATTTTGATTAAAATACAGCTGAGCAAAATACTTTAAAAATATCCTTAAGGATAAAATATTATAATGCAACTTTTTAAAAGTTTGTTTTACTATACCAAGATTTATCTCTTCCAGGCATCAAGTACCTATTATTACAGCCTATATATTCCAAGCTGTAGGAAGTGGGGAATACCAAAATCTATCAGGGGCTATCTTCTGTTCCAGCAATTTCACTCCTAGGTGTTTATACAAGAGAAGTGAACACCCAAGTCCACAAAAACTGGAAACAATCCAAATGGCCATTAATATGTGAATGGCTAAACAAATTCTGGTATATCCATACAGTGGAATATTACATAATAATAAAAATGAACAAACTACTGATACACACAACATTGATAAATCTCAAAAACGTTATAGTGAGTAAAAGAAGCCAAAATCATTGTATGATTCCACTGATATAAAATTCAAAAACAAACAAGACTAATGTATAGATACAGAAATCAAAACAGTGGTTGCTGCTGAAGGAGTGGAGGAACTGATTGCCAAGTGGCATGAGGGAACTTTGGGAGGGATGGAAATGTTCTGTATCTTGACTGGGGTAGGGGTTACGTGGGGATATATGTTTGTCAAAACTCGAATTGTACACTTAAAGATCTGTGCACTTCACTGCATGTACATTTTTACCTCTACAAAAACAAGCAAAATAAATCACCTATTTGTGACCTTTTTCAAACTACCATTTCTCTCCACAAACTGAAAGACAATGTTACAATAAGCAACTGTTACCCTCAGCCTTCAGGGGCACTGGATGGTCAAGCTCTGCCATGGTGTCAATAACAAGGCCAACACTCACTCAAACCTAAGAGCCACTCCTGTTTCAAAACCAAAAACCTATCAAGTTAAATCCACTTATGTGGATTGATTAATCATCCATTAAAAGTTTATACTTTTATCCCCTAAAAATTTTTAGTCTAACCCAAGCTACATCCACTCAAAGTATACCAATTACCTCTAAAAGAGCTATCTTCTTCAGTGTGATTCTCTAAGTCTTGTGCCTTATTTTACCCAATCAGATGTTGGACTTGGAAGGAACATATCTCACAGTTCAATACAGTAATGCATTAATATGAAAATGATCCACTAAAATGTAAACTAGGGTCTCAGTCCAAAAACTGATCACACAAAGCAAGTTTAGTAAAAAGTAAATGGTAGGGAATTCCTTGGTGGTCCAGTGGTTAGGACTCCCGGCTTCCAGTGAAGGGGTCACGGGTTCAATCCCTGGTCAGGGAACTAAGATCCCACGTGCCACTGGGCACAGCCAAAAAAAAAAAAAGTGAATGGTATCCCAACTCATTCTATGAAGCCAGAGTACTGTCCTGATACCAAAACCAAAGACATCACAAGAAAACTCCCAGCCATTATCTCTTTCTTTCCGTATTTTGGCTGCATCGGGTCTTAGTTGTGGCACACAGGATCTTCCGTGGCGGCGTGCAGGTTTCTCTCTAGTTGGGGTGTGCAGGTTTTCCCTTCTCTAGTTGTGGCACATGAGCTCAGTAGTTGTGGCGCCCAGGCTTATTTGCCCTGCAGCATGTGGGATCTTAGTTCCATGACCAGGGATCGAACCCGTGTCTCCTGCATTGGAAGGCAGATTCTTTACCACTGGACCACCAGGGAAGTCCTCAAGCCATTATCTCTTATGAGTGTAGATGTAAAAATCAACAAAATTAACAAGCCAAATCCAGCAACTTACAAAAAAGGATTATACACCATGGCCAAGTGAGATTTATCCTAGGAATGCAAGCAAGTTTGGTTTAATATCCCAAAATCAATTAATCTAACGTATCCACACAATAAAGAACAAAAACCATATGATGGTCAGAATATATGCAGAGAAAGCATTTGCCAAAAATCCAACATCTTGACATAATAAAGACAATCAACAAACGAACAGAAGGAAATGCCCTCAATCTGATAAACAGCATATATGCAAAACCCACGGTCAACATTACACTTAATGGGTAAAGACTAAATGCTTTCCCCTCAACTAAGATCAGGAACAAAGATTTCTGCCCTCACCACTTCTATGCAAAAGTATGAGGTATTAGGCAGGGCAATTAAGCAAGAAAGTGAAATTAAAAGTATCCAGAATGGAAAGGAAAAGTTTTTTTCCTATTTGCAGATGACATGATCTTATATAAAGAAAATCCTGAGAGTTCCATTAATATACTATTAGAATAAAAACGTTTGGTAAGGTAGTAGGATACAAAATAAATACACAAAAATCAACTGTATACACTTGTAATAAACAATCCAAATATGTAATTAAGATTAAAATTCCACTTACAACATCATCAAAAAGAATAAAACAATTTAACTAAAGAAGTGCAAAACCTATACTTAAAAAGCTATGTAACACTACTGAAAGATTTAGACATAAGTGGGAAAACATCCCATGTATGTGTCAGAAAACTTAATACTGTTAAGATAGTACTAATCCCCATATTGATCCACAGATTCAATGTAATCTCTATCAAAATCCTTTGCAGAAATTGATAAGCTTATCCTAAAATTCATACAGAAAGTCCAGGGACCCAGAATAGCCAAAACAAGCTTAGAAAAGAAGAACAAAGCTGGCAGACTCACATGTCCCAATTTCAAAGCTACAAAATGAAGACAATGTGATATTGGCAAAAGGATAGACATACAGATAATGGGACAGAACTAGAGTCCAAAAATAAACGGTCAACTGATTTCTGAGGAGGGTGCCAAGGTCATTCAAAAGTAAAATAATATTTTTTTCAAAAAACAGTACTGCAACAAGTGGACAGCCACAAATTTAAAAAATGAAGTTGGTACCTTGCCTTATAGCATATACAAAAATTAGCTAAAATAGATGAAAGACCTAAATATAAAAATTAAAATTATAAAACTTTTAAAACGCATAGGCAATTGCACAAACTCTTCAGGATCTTGAATTAAGAAATGTTTCTTAGATATGACAACAAAAGCACAGTGACAAAATTTAAAAAAATAAGTAGCACTTCATGAAAACTAGAAGATTTATGGGACTTCCCTGGTGGTCCAGTGGTTAAGAATCCGCCTTCCAATGCAGGGGATGCCTGTTCGATCCCTGGTCAGTGAACTAAGATTCCACATGCCGCAGGGTAACTAAGCCCATGCACAACTACTGAGCCTGCACGCCACAACTAGAGAGAAGCCCACATGCCATAACTTAAGACCTGACACAGCCAAAAATAAAATAAGTAAATAAACAAAATTAGCTAGGCCTATTTAAAAAAATTTTTTTTATAAAAGCTTTTATTTGGCAGAAGACATCATTAAGAAAGTGAAAAACAGCATATAGAATGGCAGAAAATATCTGCAAATCATATTTCTGATAAGAGACCTGTCACTAAAATAAAGAATTCTTACAACTCAGTAAAAAGACAAATAACCCATCTTCAAAATGGGCAAAAGATCTGAACAGACATTTCTTCCAATAAAATATACAAATGGTCAATAAGCACACAAAAAGATGCTCATGATAATCCTTCAGTAGGGAAATGCAAATCAAAACCACAATGAAATATCACTTCATACTCACTATGATGGCTATAATCAAAAAGACATGTGTTAACAAGGATGTGGAGAAATTGGAACCTCATATACTGCTGTCAGAAATGTAAAATACTGCAGCCACTTTGGAAAACAGTCTGACAGTTCACCGAAAGTTTAAATATAAAATTACCACATGACCCAGCAATTCCCCTTCCAGGTATACACCCCTGAGAAATGAAAAATTATTTCTATATAAAAACCTATACAGGAATATTCATAGCAGCATTATCCATAATAGCCAAACAATGTAAACAACCCAATGTCCATCCACTGATGAATAGATAAATAAAAGGTGCTATATCCATACAATGGAATATTATTTGCTAATAAAAAGGAATAAAGTACTTACACATACTACCAGACGTATGAACTTTGAAAGCATTATGTTAAATAAAAGAAGCCAGTCACAAGAGACCACATTTTGTAAGATTCTAGTCATATAAAATGTCCAAAGTAGGCAAATCTATAGAAAATAGATTAGTGGTTGCCTAGGGTTGGGAGGGAGAGGCGGGGGGTGGGGGGAATGAGGACTGACTGCTAAAGGATACAGAATTTCTTTTGGGGGTAATGAGAATGTTTAAAAATAGACTGTGGTGATGGCTGCACAAATCTGTGAATATACTAATAACTATTGAATTGTGCCATTTAAACCCGGGTAGGGCAGAATTTTATGGTATTTGAATTATATCTGAATTAAGCTTTTACAAAAATAAATTTTTTTGAGAAAAGTATGATAGAATCTAGGTGGTGAACACAAATGTTGACTAAAATTTCTTTTAACCTGCTTGTCTGAAATTTTTCATGAAATGTTAAAAGCAGGAAAAATCACAGCATAAAAAAGTTTCACCATTACCAATAACACACCAAAACAATGATCTATCCACAACCATTTTTATGCATCTAGAGTCTCCCAAATTAATTAGGGACTGTTCACCCAAAAGTTGTCCAAAGCGGATTTTAGAATTCTGGAGTCCCTGATTTACATTCACAACGAAACTCAGAGAATAAGAATTAGTTCTCCAAATTACAAACAAGGTGAGGGTGACTTAATTTTACGTAAACCTCCATTGAGTTTTGAGAATAAAAAGTATTCTGTTCACCTGTTGGCAAACAGGACAAATAGGGAATTTTACATGTCCAGGCAGTTTTAAAGGTTTGGGAAACATCCTCTGCAAATGTTATGGCAGACTAGAGCAGATTATTTTACCTTTTGGCCAGTTTCAACATTGCTGGTTCTCAAGTTTTAGAAAGCAAGTAATTTGACACTGAATTTTTTTTTTTTTTTGGCCGTATTGGGTCTTCGTTGTTGCACGCGGGTTTTCTCTAGTTGCAGCGAGCGAGGGCTACTCTTCGTTGGGGTGCGCATGCTTCTCATTGTGGTGGCTTCTGTTGCTGCAGAGCACGGGCTTTAGGCACGCAGGTTTCAGTAGTTGCAGCATACGGGCTCAGTAGTTGCAGCACGTGGGCCCTAAAGTTAGAAGGTTTTGGTAGTTGTGGCAAGTGGGCTCAGTAGTTGCAGTGCAGGCTCTAGGGCACACGGGCTTCAGTAGTTGTGGCTCACGGGCTCTACAGCACAGGCTCCGTAGTTGTGGCACATGTGCTTAGCTGCTCCACAGCATGTGGGATCTTCCCAGACCAGGGATCGAACCCACGTCCCCTACACTGGCAGGCAGATTCTTAACCACTGCGCCTCCAGGGAAGTCCTGATACTTAATTTTTAAGAAGTTTGGAATAACTCCCAGAATAGTTACTAATTCAGAAAAAAACTATTTTAATGTATACACATTAGGCTTGAATTTTAGCCAAATTTTAAATACATGTCACTAGAGAAATCAAGATCCAAATTCAGGATGATATGTACTCTATAACTGGAGTGACCATATGGCCCAGTTTGCCCAGGACTGTACTAATTTAGAGCTGTTATTCCCACATCCCACCCAACGTAACAATTGTCTCATGTTTTTCATTTTTTAAATATTATTATGAATAAAGTAAGATAGTATGGGTTTGTTATATTTCCACTTTATACTTCCACCTTCTACCATGGCTTTGCCTAGTACTCTGTGGAGTACCGGTGAAGTTAACAGAGTTCTCACTTCAACTTCTAGTTCAATCTAAAAACCAACCACTGAGAACCCATCTCTCTCTTTCCTGACCCTTTCCTGATCAAAGAAGTACACCTGGACACTAACCCTATCCAGATGTGGGTGCTGATAGCAGAATGTTTGAAGCTGCTGTCCCAGCCAGCCACTTGGTGTACATGCTAGTTGTGCCACAGCCATTCTTCAGCTTGCAAAATGCGCATAACCTCCAGGCCTCCATCAGCTGGGTCAGTGGGATATGTAAGGTGTTTGTAAGGCATTCGTGAAATACATACAGGAAAGAGACTCTGTGTATTCCTGTGCATAATGTACAGAGAGAGTAATCTGCACTTAATGCTACAGTAGTTTCGCTATTTATTTAATTGGATTTACACGATACAGCAAATATTTATTTTATTTGGTGACATTTCACAGCAATTATTATAAATATAAATTATTTTTAGCATCTCCTTTTATGCTCAAGTGCCCCAGTTTACACAAAGAGTATATGGTCACACTACAATGAACAACGACCTTATTCCCTATCAAGTTGTAGTGGACTACATGAAGGAATTCATAGACATAACTACATAAAGCATCTTCTGGGTCCTCAAAACCATGAACCTGAAGGGATGGCAAGGGTCAGCCAACCAGAAAACTAACTAATATCACACTATTACTATAGTAAAGCTATTTTTGAACTGCCGTGATTCTTAAACAAATACAAAAAAAAACAAACCAATTCTACATGAGATGAACATTCTATACAACCTAAAACTATATATGTGATACAAAGATTCTAAGTTCTATTACTTCTTTGTTGATTCATAAAGTGCTTCAGAATCATAAAGTGCTTCAGAATCACATATTAACCCTGAGGACTTCATTGACTTTGAGCATCTAAACAGAGTTTAGGTTAGAAGGAGGCATGAAAACAGTTTAAGTACCTTAACAAAGAAAAACTCCATTGTTTTGGATAGCAAATAATTATTCATTACTTCAAACGGCATCTTTTAAAATATAACTCATTAAAGAGCCTTAAAAAGTATCAAACACATTTGAACGAGTATAGGACAAAACTGTGTATTTTTTTAACTCTTAAAAGACAATTATTTTCCTTAAGAGACAAGTCGGCCCAAGGTGATCCGAGGTTCCTGGAGGAATTTCAAAACCTTTCAAGTCTAAGAACAAAAAACAATAAAAAACATTCCTTTTGCCCGTAACAGCTCTTACATTCTAGATGAATACCTTAACAGACAGGACAAAATCTGGAGGAAAAACAAATATCCAACTTTGACCTTTGAAAAAAAGGATAGTTTTTCCATTCTCAATGAACCCCAAATAAAAATCTCAGGTCACCTTTTCATTCAGTTCAAAACTTAAATTTGAAAATGGCAGATTTAAATTTTCAACATTAGATGTCATTAAAGATTCTATATCACATGCAATCAATAAGTATTTATAATAAAAAACCTTTAACTCAAGTATGATATACTGTAGTCAACATACCAGTGAAGGTGGTGGGGCAGGTCTTACATCTACTCCAAAAGAGTCTAAGGTTTAGGAAGAGACCTTCAAGACGGTGGAGGAGTAAGACATGGAGATCACCTTCCTCCCCACAGATACATCAGAAATACATTTATATGTGGAACACTCCTACAGAACACCAACTGAATGCTGGTAGCAGACCTCAGACTTCCCAAAAGGGTAGTGGTGCTCCAGCTGGGCATCAGGCCTATGCCTCTGAGGTGGGAGAGCCGAGTTCAGGACACAGGTCCACCACAGACCTCCCATCTCCATGTAATATCAAACGGGGAAAGCTCTCCCAGAGATCTCCATCTCAATGCTAAAACCCACCTCTACTCAAGAACCAGCAACCTACAGTGCTGGACACCCTATGCCAAACAACCAGCAAGATAGGAACACAACCCCACCCATTAGCAGAGAGGCTGCCTAAAATCATAAGGTCACAGACACCCAAAAACACACCAACGGACGCAGTCCTGCCCAACAGAAAGACAAGATCCAGCCTCATCCACCACAACACAGGCACTAGTCCCCTCCACCAGAAAGCCTACACAACTCACTGAACCAACCTGAGCCACTGGTGGCAGACACCAAAAACAACAGGAACTACGAACCTGCAGCCTGTGAAAAGGAGACCCCAAACACAGTAAATTAAGCAAAATTACAAGACAGAGAAACACACATCAGATGAAAGAGCAAGGTAAAAACCCACCAGACCAAACAAATGAAGAGGAAATAGGCAGTCTACCTGAAAAAGAATTCAGGGTAATGATAGTAAATATGATGCAAAGTCTTGGAAAGAGCCTGGAAAAAATACAAAAAACATTTAACAAGGACCTAGAAGAACTAAAGAACAAACAAACAATGATGAAAAACACAATATGAAATTAAAAATTCTCTAGAAGGAATCAATAGCAGAATAACTGAGGCACAAGAATGGATAAGTGACCTGAAAGATAAATAGTAGAAATAACTACCGCAGAGCAGAATAAAGAAAAAAGAATGAAAAGAATTGAGAACAGTCTTAGACATCTCTGGGACAACATTAAATGCACCAACATTCAAATTATAGGGGTCCCAGAGGAGAAGAGAAAAAGAAAGGGACTGAGAAAATATTTGAAGAGATTATAGTTGAAAACTTCCCTAACATGGGAAAGGAAATAGCCACCCAAATCCGGGAAGAGCAGAGCGTCGCATACAGGATAAATCCAAGGAGAAACACACCAAGATGCATATTAATCAAACAAACTATCTAAAATTAAGTACAAAGGAAAAATATTAAAAGCAGCAAGGGAAAAACAACAAATAGCATACAAGAGAATCCCCAAAAGGTTAAAAGCTAATCTTTCAGCAGAAACTCTGCAAGCCAGAAGGGAGTGGCAGCACATATTTAAAGTGATGAAAGGGAAAAACCTACAAACAAGATTACTCTACCCAGCAAGGATCTCATTCAGATTCAACAGAGAAATTAAAATCTTTATAGGCAAGCAAAAGCCAAGAGAATTCAGCAACACCAAACCAGCTTTACAAAAAAGGCTAAAGGAACTTCTCTAGGCAGGAAACACAAGAGAATGAAAAGACCTACAGTAACCTAAAACAATTAAGAAAATGGTCATAGGAATGTACATATCGATAATTAGCTTAAATGTGAAAGGATTAAATGCTCCCACCAAAAGACACAGACTGGCTGAATGGATACAAAACCAAGACCCGTATATATACTGTCTACAAGAGACCCACTTCAGACCTAGGGACACATACAGAATGAAAGTGAGGGGATGGAAAAAAGTGAGGGGATGGAAAAAGATATTCCATGCAAATGGAAACCAAAAGAAAGCTGGAGTAGCAATACTCATATCAGATAAAATAGACATTAAAATAAAGAATGTTTCAAGAGACAAGGAAGGACACTATATAATGATCAAAGGATCAATCCAAGAAGAACATATAACAATTATAAATATATATGCACCCAACATAGGAGCATCTCAACACATAAGGCAACTGCTGACAGCTATAAAATAGAAAACTGACAGTAACACAATCATAGTGGGGGACTTAAACACCTCACTTACACCAATGGACAGGTCCTCCAGACAGAAAACTAATAAGGAAACATAACCTCTAAATGACACAACAGACCAGATAGATTTAATTGATATTTATAGGACATTCCATCCAAAAACAGCAGATTACACTTTCTTCTCAAGTGCACATGGCACATTCTCCAGGATAGACCATATCTTGGGTCACAAATCAAGCCTTGGTAAGTTTAAGAAAATTGAAATCGTACCAAGTATCTTTTCCAACCCCAATGCTATAACACTAGATATCAATTACAGGAAAAATTCTATAAAAAATACAAACACAGGGCTTCCCTGGTGGCGCAGTGGTTGACAGTCCACCTGCCGATGCAGGGGAACGTGGGTTCATGCCCCGGCCCAGGAGGATCCCACATGCTGCGGAGCAGCTGGGCTTGTGAGCCATGGCCACTGAGCCTGCGCATCTGGAGCCTGTGCTCCGCAACGGGAGAGGCCACAACACTGAGAGGCCGCGTACTGCAAAAAAACAAAACAGAACAAAACAAAACAAACACATGGAGGCTAAACAATACACTACTTAATAACCAAGAGATCACTGAAGAAATCAAAGAGGAAATCAAAAAATACCTAGAAACAAATGACAATGAAAACACAATGACCCAAAACCTATGGGACACAGCAAAAGCAGTTCTAAGAGGAAAGTTTAGAGCAATACAATCCTACATCAGGAAACAAGCAATATCTCAAATAAAGAACCTAACCTTACACCTAAAGAAATTAAAGAAGAAATTAAAGTAGAAGAAAAGAAATCATAAAGATCAGATCAGAAATAAATGAAAAAGAAATGAAGGAAATGCTGGCAAAGATCAGTAAAACTAAAAGCTGGTTCCTTGAGAAGATAAAATTAATAAACCTCTAGCCAGACCCATCAAGAAAAAAAGGGAGAAGACTCAAATCAATAGAATTAGAAATGAAAAAGGAGAAGTAACAACTGACACTGCAGAAATACAAAGGATCATGAAAGATTACTACAAGCAACTATATGCCAATAAAATGGACAACCTGGAAGAAATCGACAAATTCTTAGAAAAGCACAACCTTCCGAGACTGAAACAGGAAGAAAAGGAAAATATAAACAGACCCATCACAAGCACTGAAATTGAGACTGTGATTAAAAATCTTCCAACAAACAAAAGCCCAGAACCAGATGGCTTCGCAGGTGAATTCTATCAAACATTTAGAGAAGAGCTAACACCTATCCTTCTCAAACTCCTCCAAAATACAGCAGAGGAAGGAACCCTCCCCAACTCATTCTACAAGGCCACCATCAACCTGATACCAAAACTCGACAAAGATGTCACAAAGAAAGAAAACAACAGGCCAATATCACTGATGAACATAGATGCAAAAATCCTCAACAAAATACTAGCAAATAGAACCCAACAGCACATTAAAGGGATCATACACCATAATGATGAAGTGAGCTTTATCCCAGAAATGCAAGGTTTCTTCAATATACACAAATCAATCAATGTGATAAACCATATTAAAAAACTGAAGAATAAAAACCGTATGATCATCTCAATAGATGCAGAAAAAGCTTCTGACAAAATTCAACACCATTTGATAAAAAACCCTCCAGAAAGTAGGCATAGAGGGAATGTACCTCAACATAATAAAGGCCATATATGACAAACCCACAGCCAACATCATCCTCAATGGTGAAAAACTGAAAGCATTTCCACTAAGATCAGGAACAAGACAAAGTTGTCTACTCTCAACACTATAATTTAACATAGTTTTGGAAGTTTTAGCCACAGCAATCAGAGAAGAAAAAGAAATAAAAGGAATCCAAATCAGAGAAGAAGAAGTAAAGCTGTCACTGTTTGCAGATGACATGATAATATACATAGAGAATCCTAAAGATGCTACCAGAAAACTACTAGAGCTAATCACTGAATTTGGCAAAGTAGCAGGATACAAAATTAATGCACAGAAATCTCTTGCATTCCTATACATTAATGATGAAAAATGTGAAAGAGAAATTAAGGAAGCACTCCCATTTACCACTGCAACAAAAAGAATAAAATACCTAGGAATAAACCTACCTAAGGAGACAAAACACCTGTATGCAGAAAAGTATAAGACACTGATGAAAGAAATTACAGATGATACCAACAGATGGAGGGATATACCATGTCCTTGGACTGGAAGAATCAACACTGTGAAAATGACTATACCACCCAAAGCAATATACAAATTCAATGCAATCCCTATCAAATTACCAGGGACATTTTTCGCAGAACCAGAGCAAAAAATTTCACAATTTGTATGGAAACACAAAAGACCCAACAGCCAAAACAATCTTGAGAAAGAAAAACGGAGCTGGAGGAATCAGGCTCCCGGACTTCAGACTATACTACAAAGCTACAGTAATCAACACAGTATGGTACTAGCACAAAAACAGAAATACAGATCAATGGAAGAGGATAGAAAGCCCAGAGATAAACCCACGCACATATGGTCAACTTACTTTTGATAAAGGAGGCAACAATATACAATGGAGAAAAGACAGCCTCTTCAATAGTGGTGCTTGGAAAACTGGATAGCTACATGTAAAAGAATGAAATTAGAACACTCCCTAACACCATACACAAAAATAAACTCAAAATGGATTAAAAACCTAAATGTAAGGCCATACACCACAAATCTCTTAGAGGAAAACATAGGCAGAACACTCTATGACATAAATCACAGCAAGCTCCTTTTTGACCCACCTCCTAGAGGAATATAAATAAAAACAAAAATAAACAAATGGGGGCTTCCCTGGTGGCGCAGTGGTTGAGAGTCCGCCTGCCGATGCAGGGAACACGGGTTTGTGCCCCAGTCCGGGAAGATCCCACATGCCGCGGAGCAGCTGGGCCCGTGAGCCATGGCCATTGAGCCTGCGCGTCCGGAGCCTGTGCTCCACAACGGGAGAGGCCACAACAGTGAGAGGCCTGCATACCGTAAAAAAATAAAATAAAATAAAATAATAAACAAATGGGACCTAATGAAACTTAAAAGCTTCTGCACAGGTAAGGAAACCATAAACAAGATGAAAAGACAACCCTCACAATGGGAGAAAATATTTGTAAATGAAGCAACTGACAAAGGATTTATCTCCAAAATTTACAAGCAGCTCCTGCAAGCTCAATATCAAAAAAACAAACAACCCAATCCAAAACTAGGCAGAAGACCTAAATAGACATTTCTCTAAAGATATACAGATTGCCAACAAACACATGAAAGCATGCTCAACATCACTAATCATGAGAGAGATGCAAATCAAAACTACAATGAGGTATCACCTCACACCAGTCAGTATGGCCATCGTCAAAAAATCTACAAAGAATAAATGCTGGAGAGGGTGTGGAGAAAAGGGAATCCTCTTGCCCTGTTGGTGGGAATGTAAATTGATACAGCCACTATGGAGAACAGTATGGAGGTTCCTTAAAAAACTAAAAATAGAACTACCATATGACCCAGCAACCCCACTACTGGGCATATACCCTCTGAAAACCGCAATTCAAAAAGAGTCACAAACCACAATGTTCATTGCAGCTCTATTTACAATTGCCAGGACATGGAAGCAACCTAAGTGTCCATCAACAGATGAATGGATAAAGAAGATGTGGCACATATATACAATGGAATATTACTCAGCCATAAAAAGAAACAAAACTGAATTATTTGTAGTGAGGTGGATGGACCTAGAGACTGTCATACAGAGTGAAGTAAGTCAGAAGAAAAATAAATACTGTATGCTAACACATATATATGGCATCTAAAAAAAAAAGGTTCTGAAGAACCTACGGGCAGGACAAGAATAAAGATGCAGATGTAGAGAATGGACTTGAGGACACAAGGAGGGGGAAGGGTAAGATGGGACGAAGTGAGAAAGTGGTATAGACATATATACACTATCAAATTTAAAATAGATAGCTAGTGGGAAGCAGCCGCATAGCACAGGGAGATCAGCTAGGTGCTTTGTGACCACCTAGAGGGATGGGATAGGGAGGGTGGGAGGGAGACACAAGAGGAAGGAGATACGGGGATATATGTATATGTATAGCTGATTCACTTTGTTATAAAGCAGAAACTAATACACCATTGTAAAGCAATTATACTCCAATAAAGATGTTTTTAAAAAAAAGAGTCTAAGGCTTAGATGGGACTAAAAGTGGGAAACTTGACAAGTAGTCCAAAGAACATTACTCTTATAATCTTGCCTTAATAAAACTGAAAAAAGTTACTATGTCTAATGTTTGCTACATACATATATTCATATACAACACTGAATAGTTGTAAAAACTTTTTAAAGAAAAGCTGACTGCCTATGCTCTTGTTTATGTGAGATAAGATCTTAACTAAATAACATTATATCAGCTGTTTAAGGAAAAGAATAATCTCTGCCTTGGATGGTTAACCACAGTAGCCCTGAAGAAAAAGAAAAGCCAGCTATGTTTTTTCAGCTTAGGAAGTCAGAACTCATAAAGATCCTTTCCAGCTCTAAAATGATACTCTGTGGGTAAAACTAATGAAAACAGCCCAAATCCTTTTACAGAATTTAGGTAGGTCTCTCCCTAATTTCTATCATGCAAAAATTTCTTTTTCAAAAACCCTGAAAAATACTGAGATGTACCAGAACAGGAATCAAAATGAGCTCTTTCCCCACTTTAATTTATCAACTAAGATTTACACACAACTGTCAGAGGCACAATAGATGTACAACGTAAGCTTGGGTCCAGTACCTGTATTTCACACCAGAGGGAAAGGTGGTTTCAGTGGTAAGCTATGGAAAATAGATGCCTACTTAGATTTCTGGGTGGACCTCTCAGAATATCATATTTCACTTACTTTACTCTGCAACCCCCCCATATTTAAACATCTCTTTACTTTAAATGTTTCTTATGATCAATGACACATCATTGATCATATCATCAGAACGTTTTTACATATTATGGCTTACTTATAGGTTTTTTTTTTTCCCCTCCTTAGGAGTTCATGAAATAATCATAGATGTGATGAAATGTTATTTTCCTGGATTGCTCCTCTTGAAAATGCTTTCAATTTGTTTTACATCTAATTGTTAGCAAAGTAAAAAAAACAACAACAATGGTAATTCCCTGGCAGTCCGGTTGTTAGGACCCGGCGCTTTCACTGCCTGGGCCCAGGTTGGATCCCTAGTCTGGGAAGTAAGATCCCACAAGCAGCCAAGCAGCACAGCCGGGGGGAAAAAAAAAAAAAAGAAAGAAAGAAAGAAAAAAAAGACACATGCTTGCTTATGCTACAAAACATAAAGAACCTTGAAATAAAAATAAGGTAACCAGCAATTCACCTGGGTCTCAGATATATCAAACTTATAAGATTCTCTTTAAAATTCAAGTTGAACAAAAAAAAAGCACACCAGCTAGCAAGAATACTGTATGTTCTGTACACCGGAGTCAGGTAATTTGGAAACTGAATCTTTTAGCTTCCTGCTGTCACTCAACTTTGTGTAAATACTGTTTTCAAATCAGCACATATTTTTCTAAGTCTGTAAATTAGGTTTGAATCCTCCTAATAACACAGTCATTTCCTCTACCAGCACAAAGATGAATCTTTTCAATGATTTTACGGCTCAAAATTAAAGGGAGAAGAAAAATGCTTTGTAAGTTAACTAGTGTACAGGGAAGAGCTGTATGTTGAGGTTTACATAAGCTTCTGAGGCCAAAAACTAAGGGTTAGCCTGTCTTCATTCCCCTTTATGATCCTGAGAAAGAGCTCCAACTAGTCTGAGCATTAGTTTTCCTCGGTTTAAAGGAGTTTATCAGCTACCTTAAACTTTACTAATTTGTTCAACAAATATTTATTTGAACATTTACTAGAGAGTAAGCAATTACTAATGGAGAGGACCCACTAAGATGTGACTAGGCACCACCTTTATAAGAGAATACTGCCGAAAAGACAATTCTACCTGACTTAGAACACCAATTCCCACCTGATGTTTAAAGTTCCACACATCCTGAATGAAACGTAATGAAGTAATTTCTTTTAGCCGGGCCCTAAACAGCGTGTGGGAGGTAAATTTCGCTTAAATCGCAATTCAAAATCGCGCGGGTTCCCGCTGACAACACTGATTGTGCGGGTCTGAGAGAACTCCAGGCCAACGAAAATTTTAACACAGAAGTGAAAGCGAAGGTACTCGATTCAGAAGCGAGACGAAAGAAGAGGGTCTGAAGAAGTGCGTCGGAGGTGACGAGAAACGCAGAGGCGGCCCAAACTACTCCCTCCACTCGGCACATTGAGTTAACTTCTCCCGCACCCGGGACTCGCGACCCCCCCGGTTCCCGGGCGCGGTGGCGGCGGCCTGCGTCCCGGAAGGGGCTCGCAAAGGCCGGGAGCGGGTCCCATCGCAAACCAACTTGAAAAATATGGAGTGAGCGGGATGGGGGCGGGGCTGGACACACGCTCCTTCCCTCGGAGAAGGATGGGGGGAGGGGAACGGAGTGAGCGACCCTCCGGCCACCGGCCCAGACCCCGGGAGGGCGCTGACGGGGGCTTGGGGGGAGGGCGCGCGGTCACGCGGCCTCATCCAGGGCCGGTCTCGCCGCCGCGGACCCCAAGGGGGGAAACCCGGCGAGCCCCACCGAGGGCAGGCGGGAAACGGGGTGGCGGGAAGACTAGAGGCCCGCCCAGCTCCAACGCCACACGCGAGGCCCCGACCCCGCTCTGCCTTCGGCGGGCCCCGGGAGCTCCACAAAAGGCTACCCGACTCCCGAAGGGGCTGGGTGAGGGCTGAGGAAGCCCCCCTCACAGACAGACAGACAGACATTCACACACACACACACACACACACACAGAGACGTCCGCTCGCCTCCCTACCCCCACCCTCCGACCGCGCTCCGCGGGCTCTGAGCCCCACAGCGACGCGGGGGAGGCTGGGGCCAGCAGCGCGACCACGGGAAGCTGACGCCCTCCCCGACGCCAGGAGCTCAGCGGGCGCAGGAACCCCGACACGCAGACAAAAATCAACAAAGCACCTGCCGCTCCCGAGGAAAAAACATGCCACAGGCCCCGACTGGAGGCTCTCCGACGCGCCGCTGCCAGGGCCGCAGGGCTCCGCTGGCGGGCTGGGGGAAGGAGGCGGGGAAGGGCCCCGCGCGGTGGCTCCCCGGCCCCGGAGCCTTGCCTCCGTCCGGAAGCGGTGAGGCACGGACCCCCCACGCCAGAGACTGACCTTGGAGTCTCCGTTGCACAGAGCCATCGGGGCTGGGGCGGCGGCGGCCAGAGATGAGACGGGGCGGGAGAGGGCCGGTGGGGTCGACGCCACGGGCCGGGGCTGAGGAGGAGGCCTGGTCGAGGAGCGGGCGGGAGGCGCGGAGAGGAGCTGGCCGCCTGCGAAGCGCCGAGTGGAGGAGCAGCCGCGGAGCACGGGCCCCAGCGCCGCGGGAGAGCAGACCAGCCGCGCGCACGCTGCCCCCGCCTCCTGCTTCCGCACTGGCCGGCCACTGGGAGGAGCCAGAGCCCTTGTGGCTAGGCTGCCGAGCAGCGAACACCCGCAGCGGCCGCCGCCGCCGCCACTACTGCTGCAGCCCAATAAGCCCGCCTCTGGAGGAGGGGACTTCGGCGTCCGGCCCCGCCTCCACGTCCGTCCGGGCCGCCGAGGCCCGCCCCCTGTAGAAGAAACCTGCGGGTCTCAGGCCTGCCCACCCACAAGAGGAGGGGCCTGCGGCGCCTGGCCGCGCCCCCGCCCCTGTCTGGCCCGCCCTTTGGAGGAGGAGCCCGCGGCGCCCAGCTTAGCTGCCCCGGTCCCGCCCCCGTACCCGGCAGCAGGCGCTGAGAGGAAGGCCGGTGGCGCCCTGCCCCACCCCCGCCGCTAAAGCCGGCCTCGGAGAAAAACCCAAGCCGCCGTTCGCTTACTGTGGGCCCGCCGGCCCGCAGCCTTTGATGCGAGAGAGGCTGGTGGCACTGAAGAGGAGGCCTCCAGAGAGCTGGGTCGCTGGGGAACGCTTACCCGGTGGTGCGGCCTCATCCCAGGTTGCGGGTCATGGGGGAGGCCAAGGCTGCTTTGAAGAGTTTCGTGGTGACTTCAACGTGGACTTAAAAGTGACATTTGATCACTTAGGTCCCTCAAAAGTTCTACAGCGGGTGCAGAATTTCCAAAAGGAAGGGATTTGGGAGTGGCAACCTGGTGGGAAACTGGACAGACGGAGTAGAGCTCTGTTTGCACAGCAGTATTTTTATTTGGATTGTTTGTGGGAAAGGGAGGAACTGTAGTCTCTCCAGCTACTCACTGATACCCGTCAATGCAAGTATTACAGTACCTTGAATTTGGTCACCTGTGGGTCTAAACCAGGGTTGGGGAATAAATAATAACACTTGGGGCGGCTTTCCGTTTACAAAGCCTTTTAACAGATATTCAGTTAATATTATAATACGGCCAATATTTGCTGAGCTCATGCTGTGTGTCAAGCTCTAGTCCAGGTATTAAGGAGCTAGAGTGAGACTGCCCTGACTTCCAAAAACTCATTTTATTCTAAATAATCCCGTGGAAGTAGTGCAGTAAGATTGATGTTCTTATCCACTTTTACTAATAAAAAATTTGAGGCCCAGTGAGATTATGTACTTTTGCCTCTCTATATAGGAGGTAAGGGGTACCTGACCTGAGAAGGGATAAACAGTTTGTTAGTAAAATATTTACAGGATCAAAAGGCCCAAGGCCCTCCTGGACCTCACACTCAAGGAAAGTATTTTACTTACCTTTCTTCGAGGTGAAAAATGGATACTTGAACTTTCTAAAGCCATGGAGACTGTGTTCTCTTGATAGGTCTGAGTGAACAATCCAGAGAACAGTGTGGTGACCAATAGGAGAATTGCATTAACATCCACCTGGAATGGAATGGAATGTGATGTGCCGGCATTAAGGATTGGCTAAACCCCATCTGTATTAGATAATACCTAATTTAAATATATTCTAGTAGTCACTTGTGTTTACGGCTAAGAATGTCAGCATGTACCAGAATCCTTATAGCTTAAGTCTTCTGAAGCTTTTGACTCTATTCACCCCTTCCTCCTTCTTGAAACTGTATGTCCTTACAGGGCATCATAGAGGTGTCTTTTTACCTCCATGATTTTTCTCCATCACCTTTTCTTGTCCCTCTTTGTATATCTTTCCTATAGGAGGAAACGTAAGTATTGGTTTTCTTCAGTATTTCCATTCCTAGCCCTCTTCTCATCTTATTCTTCACCTGTGTTTCCCTGGGGCACCTATTTAAAAATATAGACTTGCGGGCTTCCCTGGTGGCGCAGTGGTTGAGAGTCCGCCTGCCGATGCAGGGGACACGGGTTCGTGCCCCGGTCCGGGAAGATCCCGCATGCCGCGGAGTGGCTAGGCCCGTGAGCCATGGCCGCTGAGCCTGCGCTTCTCAACAGGAGAGGCCACAACAGTGAGAGGCCCGCGTACCGCAAAAAAAAAAAAAAAAAAAAAAAAAAATATATATATATATAGAGAGAGAGAGAGAGAGAGAGAGACTTGCTTAAAAACACCTTAATAGGCTGTATGTCATGACAGCTCTCTCTTCTGAGCTCCAGGTCCCTATCACTGTATACATCCTCAGTTAGATGTTAAATGTCATAGTGGGTCCCAAACTCAAGTCTGAAACAAAACGTTGTTCAAGACTATTCTTGTTAATTTCCTGTTCATTTTATATATCAATTATTGAAAGAGGGGCACTAAAATTTCCAATGGTAATTGTGATTTTATCAGTTTCTCCTTATAGTTCTATCAGTTTTTGCTTTGTGTATTTTGAAGCTCTGTTTTTAGGATCATAAATGTTTAGAATCATTATTGATCCCTTTATAGTTATGAAATGATATTTTTTAGATCCCCAGTAATATTCTTCACTCTGACATCTACTGTGTCCAAAACAGCATGCCTGCTTTCTTGACTGGTTCTTGGCATGATATATCTTTTGCAACCCTTTATCCTGTTTGTGTCTTTATGTTTAAAGTGTTTCTTGTACACAGCACGTAATTACATCTTGCTTTAATTGGAGTGTTTATACCATTTACATTTAATGTGATTATTGATATGGTTAAGTTTATTTCTTTAATCTGGAGATTCTCAAGGCAGTAAGCTGAGGCAATTGAAGGGCTCATCCTTTTTGCTTCCTGTCTCTCAGGGATCTGACCTTTGTTGCCTGATATCCAGTATCTTGCAACCATTGTTGCATATATTTTGTCCGAGTTTTCTGTTATTGTTGTTTCCAGGAACTGCATCCAGTTCGTTACTCCATTCTGGCAGAAGTGGAAGTGTTTTAATGATTAGTTGAGGCATTTTAAACCTGTAAGGTCTTCCTTCTGTTACCTGTCCTATAGTATTTTTATATGATTATTAAGGTTAAGGGTGAAGATTGCCCTGAATTCAGAACAACTTAGGCAACATAGAATAGTGATGCTGATTCTTATAAATGTAATTGTGTGGTTTCTGGGACCAATACATTTTAAAAGAAACATTTCAGAAAACCCACAGAGAAAATTTACGTGACTTTTCAGATTTGATGAGTATCATATCATAAAATATTTATTTCAGGTATAATCCATGGTCATCTTATTTCATCTTTCAAATGTTTAATATTTTAAATCTGCCATTAACAAAAAAATTAACTTTTAAACCTACGAAGAATATTAGATGTCAACTTAAAACGTGGAAGGAAGTACATAGTTTTTCAAAATCATTTTAGGATGGTATGTGAGTTAGAAAAAAAAAAAACTTAAAGACAACTGTTCTAAATTTGATCATACATACTTTGCCCAGAATCTTCTTAATGGGTCCCCATTGCTCTCAGGATAAACTCCAAAACTTCTAACATTGCTTACTTGGTACTTGGAAATTTGACCAGCCCGTTTACCTTGTAGCCTGCTATTACCACTGCCCTCCTCACTCTACTCTCTAGCCATATTAAACTTCTTTCATTCCTTAAATATGACATGATCTTGACTTGGGCCTTTTGCACAGAAATGTCTTTTATCTAGAATATTTCTGTTCCCCTCCCCACAACCCCGAAGTCTTGGGTTAGATGTCTCTTCCTCTTTTGTGCCCCCATAATCCTTTCCCCTTCATCATTACTCTCCACCCTCTACAGTGTTACCTGTTCACTTGTCTCTGTCCACAGAAAAGCCCTGGAAACAGTAACATCCAGTAGCAACAAGCAAACCTAGCACCCAGATACTGTTTTCTAAATACCGGTCTCCAGCAAGAAGAACCAGGACTTCTTGGAGAAATGGCTGATCTCAGGACTGAGGCAGGGACAAGGTGACCAGGAACATCTTTTTGTGCCAGGAAGTTAGGAAGTGCTCAGAGAATGATGGGCACATTTCAGAGGGACACAGAGTCACTTTGAAAAGATTTTACTGGCCAAATCTGGAACAATATATCAAAATAGCGATGGTAAACAGATTGTACTCTCTGATTAAATTAGGAATCCATCAGTCTCTGATGATATAAATAAATGATTAAAAGGAGAGAAAACCGTTCCGTATAATAGTCAACTAATAAAGTTCAAACGAATAATTGAGTTAGAAAATCATCATTTGTACACATTCTGTAAAATAGATAATCAACAAGGACCTACTGCAGCACAGGTAACTCTACTCAACGTTCTGTAATAACCTATATGGGAAAAGAATCTGAGAAAGAATGGATATATGTATATGAACAACTGAATCACTTTGCTGTACACCTGAAACTAACACAACATTGTAAATCAACTATACCCCAATATAAAATAAAAATTAATTTTAAAAAAAGGAAAGTCATCATTTGGCAACCATCACACAAATAATAAATTCAGACAAGAAACATCAATGGATGGTAAAATTCGTGGATGAAAGTAGGATCAAGAACAGGTTTTATTTACATTGTCTCAAAGTATCTCCCTAGAAAATAATAATTATACAAGGAAAATAGTAACTTTAAAGTGGAAAAACTTGAGGATACCTCGTTACCCAAGTGGTCGAAGTTAGGAAAAAATCAACATGTGTCACCTGATGAATGCAATGAGGCAACCATAGTATTACTTCAGTAGTGCTTGCCTAAAATGTATAACCTAAGGTTGAGTAAACATCAAGCAAACCCAAATGGAGGCACGTTTAAAAAAATAACAGGTCTGTAATTTTTCCAGTTATCTCTTGCTTTGCAACAAACACCCTTGAATCTAGTGGTTTAAAACAACATTATTCATTTTACTACAATTTGGACAGGTTCAGCAGGAGCAGCTCTTCTTTGCCCTAATGTGTCAGCTAATACAGTGCAGAGCACAGCTCCACTAGACGTCAGCTAGAGTGGCTCGAAGGCTGGGAGCTAGAATCATGTGAAGGCTTTCCCACTCACATCTCTTAACACCTGAACAGGGAGACTCAACAACTGAGAGCTGGAACAGCTGCAGCCCACCTGGCATCTCTGTCTCTATGTGGTCTCTCCATTACCACAGCTTCACAGTAACTGGATTTCCTATGGGTCAGCTCAGGACTCCCAGGGAGTGTGAGTGTGTGAGAGAGACACACACACAAGAGCAAGACAGAGAAAGAACTAGTGAGAACCAGGTAGAAGCTGTGCAGCCTTTTCTATCTAGCCTTGAAGTCACCGTTTACTTCTCTACATTCTATTCATGGAATAAGTCACAAGGCCTGTCCAGATTCAAGGAGAGGGTTCTGGAAGAGCATGTGGAACTGCAAATGTGGTGCAATGCTTGGAAAATACAATCAGCTACAGTAATCTTAAAAAAATGAAGGTCAGTATATGGAACTGTTCTAGATTGAAGCTGAGAGAAATACATGCACCTAGATTGAAATTTTTGCTATAAAGGGAACTATTGGGTCAGTTGGCAAACCTTGAATGCTCTAAGAGAAGGGTTTATGGGAGCTCTTTATTGCAACTTCGTTATAAGTTTGAAATAATAAATAAAAATAAGACACACCATAAAAGCTTATTGTTTAAAAATCATATGATTAATCCTTTCATAAAGCAACAGATGATTGTGTAATGAAATAACCACCCAGATATGATCCAATCATATTTTTGAATGTCACATTTTATTAAAGCAGATCATTGAATGTTATTATCATAATTATATTTTTATTGATTACCTCTGCTATGCCCTCTGTCTCAACTGTTCTTTCAAATTTTGGTCACCTTCTCTTAGAGCCAAACTGACATCCTCCTGGTGAGAACTGATTCAGCCAAATCCTGTCCCTTCATCATCTCTAGGAAAGGGAGGAATGCAATTTTTGGTGTCTTGCCTTTGACAAATTTCTAAAACTGGTGATGAAGAAAACCCTTAACAGTAGTAGTAGTAGTAAATCTTACATAGCACTTTATATGCCAAGGCCCTATTCTAAATTCCTTACATATGTCAACTCATTTAATCCTCATAACAGTCCTATGAGATGGGTACATTATCTTCTCATTGCCCTTTTATGATTGAGAAGACAGAGAGAGAGACTAACTTAAGGTTATATAGACAGTAAACCACAGAACTGAGATTCAAACCAGGCCAACTGGCTCTAGCCTTTTATTGTTTATTAAATATTCAAAATATACATTGCCAAACAATCTTTAAAGCCACATGTATTACTGGGCACATTTTAAAGCAGAGTAATGGCCCTGTTAACCACTGTTTCTTTCATCTGTTTGCAGTGCCATGATTTTGATGAATTTTTTTGAATTGGTTATCCTTAACAAAATTCATGGCACAAATTCACTGGGTGTTTATATATTTAATTGTGGTAAAAAAATACACAACATAAAATTTACCATCTTAACCACTTGTAAGTGTACAGTTCAATAGTGCTAAGTATATTAACATTGTTGTGCAACAAACCTCCATAACTTTTTCATTCTGCAAAAAACACATCCCATTTCCTCCTCCACTCAGCCTCTGATAACCACCATTCCATTTTCTGTTTCTATGAATGTCACTACTTTAAATACCTCAAATCATACAGTATTTGTCTTTTTGTGACTGGTTTATTTCACTTAGCATAATGTCCTCAAGTTTCAACCAGGTTGTAGCATGTGAAAGGATTGCCTTCCTTTTTAATACTGAATAAAATTCTATTTTATATAAAATATATATACATACGTTTATCCGTTTAACTGTCTATGGGCATTTGGATTGCTTCCACATCTTGGCTATTGTGAATAATGCTGCTATTGGCATGTTCATATATTAAAAACTGAAAATATAAGCATGAAACATGGTAACTCATAAAATAGCTCACAGTGAGGGTGAAGAAAATGAAGCTCTTCAGGTTTTGAAATGTAGTATGTTTTCTGTTCTTGTATAAGTAATTATAACACTTTACATGGAATTTTAAAATATTTATTTATTTATTTTGGCTGCGCTGGGTCTTAGTTGCAGCACGCAGGATCTTTGTTGCAGCATGCAGACTTCTTAGTTGTGGTGTGCGGACTCCTTAGTTGTGGCATGAGGACTTTTAGTTGTGGCATGCATGCGGGATCTAGTTCCCTGACCAGGGATTGAATCTGTACCCCCTGCATTGGGAGCACAGAGTCCTACCCACTGGACAACCAGGGAAGTCCCTACATGGAATTTTTAAATTTAGGACTTTAAGCTGTTTTCATATGTCAAAATCACTTTTTACATAATGTCCATGAATTTAGTATTCTGGCAATAGGAATCATAATACTTATACAAGTACATATGTTACTGAACTGAACTTGGGTCCACTCACCTGCCGCACAGTAAGGGCAATTTACTGACACCAGGTTGTAGTGAAGGAAAGTACAGTGTTTATTGTAGGTGCCATGTGAGGAAAACGGGCAACTCATGCTCAAAAACCCTGAACTTCCCTATGGCTTTCAGGATAGGGTTATTAAAGGCAACATTTGGGATGAGGACTGCAGGGTACCTGCCTTTCCTCTGATTGGTTGGTGGTGAAGTAACAGGGTGGTGTTTCAGGAATCTCAGTCACCAACCTTCTGGTTCCAACCAGTCTGGGGCCTAGTGCTTGTGCTCAGAAGGTAACCACCATCCTTCGCCTGGGTGGTGGTCTTAGTTCCTGCAGAACAACTCAAAATATATGTCAGGGCTTCCCTGGTGGCGCAGTGGTTGAGAGTCCGCCTGCCGATGCAGGGGACACGGGTTCGTGCCCCGGTCCGGGAAGATCCCACATGCCACGGAGCGGCTGGGCCCGTGAGCCATGGCCGCTGAGCCTGCGTGTCCAGAGCCTGTGCTCCGCAACGGAAGAGGCCACAGCAGTGAGAGGCCCGCAATGTGTCAGATTGTTATGTATAGCCCTTGAGAAGGAACTGGGACTCTGTTTTATCACTAAACTATTGTTTCTTAACTGCTTTTCCTTTGTTTCCTTCACTTCCTTAATTAATTGCTTGAGTCTGCTCTTTGGAACTCAGGGAAGGCCTAGGAGGCCAAAGCCTTTTCTTTTTTTCAACAAAAAAGAACTGGGGACAGGAGGGGCCTTTGTACTTGCGAGGGCCCTGCATGGTCCTGCTCAGTTTCAATCCCCCCTTTTCTTTGATACTTCTCAATCCTGAGAGGGACAGGAGTGGGACAAGAAAGGGAATCAAGTTTTGGGTAGAGAGGTTAATCATAAATTTGGCAGGGGAGCTCAGTTTTAAGGGGACTCAGTTTCGCATATATTTTGGGCTCAATTTGTAACCAATAGCTTGATGTGTTTAAACTTCTGCATCTTCCTGGTAATAAGCTCTACATTCAGAGCCTCAATTCAACCAAGACACCACAAACCTGAGGCTTAAAAAAAAGCGGCGTGGCCCAAATTTACTTAGGGACTGTTTCAAGAGTAGATGCTTTTCCTGAAAGGAGAAACCTCACAAAGTCTGCCTTTTCAAACCTACCCGCATTTTACCTAAGATTTCTTTCCCTAGTGGCGGTGTTAGTTGCCCAAAGTAAAATTCCTTCTCTGGGAAAAACTTGTTGGAAAAGATAGGTAAGCAGCATTTCAAAAGACTATTTAAAAATGTGAAAGTATATTGTAAAGATACCCAAGGGAATGTTTACCCAAAACTCTTTGAATGGCCTTCCTTTCTCCACTTGCCAGCCTCCCACTCACACATTTGTTACCTCATTCTCCAACTTTCTTCATTCCTTAGCCAATTCAACACATCATTTTGACATTTCTCTGTACCCTTTAATTGTCCACAATATATACATGAAAAGAATGTTTGGTTGTGGGTGATTGTGAAATCGTACAACTCAAACGGGACTCGAACCCAGCCAAAACCCAGATTGGGACTTGAACCCACTGTCTTTTAATTGAGATCGCACACCTGGTCTCTCAGGACTTCATGAAGCTCAGGTTCTTTATGTCTCAGCACAGAAGGAATTCGGCGAGAGACAAAGTAATGAGTAAGAAGGGATTTATTTAGAGAGATACGCATTCCATAGACAGAATGCTCTCATCTCAAAAAGCAACAGCGGCCCTGGAAGTAAAACACTCCAGAGACAGAATGTGGGCCACCTCAGAAGGCAAGAGGCCCTGAAACATGGGGTGGTTAGTTTTTACCCGAAATACGGGTTGGTTAGTTTTTATGGGCTGGGTAATTTCATAGGCTAATGAGTGGCAGGATTATTACAACTATTTTGGAGTAGGGGCAGGGGTTTCCTGGATTTGGGCCACCGCCTGCCTTTTAGCCTTTTATGGTCAGCCTCAGAACTGTCATGGCGCTGGTGGGTGTGTCATTTAGCATGTGCTAATGCATTACAATGAGCATATAATGAGGCTCAAGGTCCACTGGAAGGCGAATCTTCTGCCATCTTGGACCTAGTTGGTTCTAACCAATTTATATTGTATCCTCAATGGCTATGTCATTCTTTTAAATGTTGTACCCTGCCCCCTTCCCTCCTGTTTCAATTGTGTTTCTTCTCTTTTAATTTTCTTATATAGCATTAAATAATATATATGAAAGCACTCTGTAAATGATAAAACACTGTACAAAATGTTAGTTATTTTCAGACTATATTCCACTGCCTAGCACATTGTGGGTACCCAATGATTTAGTAAAGCATTATATACTCTGTCCTAATTTTTAAAACCATGTACATTGGAACATGACAAGAGATAGGGAAACTTTAACAGCAGAAGAACAGGTATGTTAATCTCTAAAGTATATGTAGCACATTATAATAAATAAAAACAAAAATTACCAAGACCCCAATTGAGAAAGGTAGAGACAAAATTCACAAATTAGGCAGTACAAATAGTTAATAAACATGATATGCTATTTTAAATATTTTGGTATCATTTTCCCAGCCTTCTGAAATCCCATAAAATGAGAGAAGAAAAAAATTTTAAGTAAAATGTGGCAATATTGGAAAAACAGGTAGAAGGTCATAAGCAGAGAAAAATGTTTCTGTCAGGAGTGCAAAATGGCAGAACTACTTTAGAAAATACTTTGGCAGTTTCTTATAAAGTTAAATATACACATACCATACAACTCAGCAATCCTATCCTAGGTAAGCGCGCAAGAGAAATGAAACTTATTTACACAAAAACCTATATGCAAGTGTTTATAGTGACTTTATTCATAATCTCCAAAAACTGAAAATAGTCCAAATGTTCTTGAACTGGTGAATGGATAAACACACGTTGGTACATCCATACAATGAAAGGCTACTCAGCCAAAAACAATGGGGGGTAGGGGGGTACTCAGGGAGGAACTATCAATACAGGCGGCAACATGGATGAATCCCAATGCATTATGTGGACTGAAGGAGGCCAGACTCAAAGGCTACATATTGTACGATTCCATTTATTTGACATTTTGGAAAAGATAAAACTATAGGGAGAAAAAACGTATCAGGGGTTTCCAGGGGCTGTGGGCTGGATGGAGAGGCTGGCTTCAAATGAGCACAGAAGAATTTTTTGCAGTGATGAAACTATTCCATATCTTGATTGTGGTGGTGGTTACACAACTATGTGTGAAAATGGTTTATATTTATCCAAACTCATAGAACTGTACACTAAAGTTTTACTGTACATAAATTATACCTCAGTAAACCTGATCCCCTTTACCCCCCAAGAAAAAAGCAATTTAAAAATTCTGAGGAATATATAGAAGATTCCAGTCCACTAGCATATGAATGATAGTGAACTGGAAAAGCAGTCAAGAAATCTGCAACTACACACAGGTTTAGGAAGAGGCCACTAGATGGTGGTATTAATTTTTGTAATAGAGCCCAGGAAACGCTGGAAGCTCAGAGATCACAGGCCTGGAGCAGTTTTTTTCAAAATTTTCCTATAAATCCATAGCTATAACTCCTGCTGTCAAGCCTTAAGCTGCATTGGTTTCTGTGTTTTTGCTAAGCTAGGTCTCCCAGCCTTCCACTGATTCTGGGAAGCCATCAATATCCTTCCGGTTAAATTCTCTCTCTCTCTCTGCTTTTGTTTTTGTTTTCTGAAACAGACCAAATAGCAGAACTACTAAGGCTGTTAACCAACTTTTGTTTTGTTTTGTTTTTCTTCTTACTTTTCATTACATAGAATTTTGAACATGTATGAAATAAACAGAATGGTATAATGAACTCCAATATCACCAAACGTCAATAGTTGTTGATAATCTGCCATTCTTAATTCATCAAACCTTCATCACTTCCAACCCTCATGCAAATAGTTTTTTACAGTCATTTTTCTCATGAGATAAATTTACATTATTTTGAAATGCACAGGTTTTTAAAAAAATAGGCTTATTTTATCTCAGCAAAATTGAGCAGAACGTACAGAGATTTCCCATATGCCCCTTGTCCCCACACATGCACAGCCTCCCCCATCATCAACATCACAGAGTGGTACATTTGTGATACCTGATGAACTTACACTGACACATCATTATCACCCAAAGTTCATAGTTTACATTGATGTCATACATTCTGTGGGTTTGGACAAATACATAATGACATATAACTATCACTACGGTGTCATACAGAGTATTTTCACTTCGCTAAACATTATCTGTGCTCCCCTTACTCATTCCTCCCTCTCCCTAACCCCTGGCAAAATGCACAAATTTTAACTATACAATTCCAATTTGTTTTGGACAGACCTAGTTTGGAAGTTTATAATAACATAAAGCAAAACAGAAAAGGGAAAGTTGTAAGAGAAGACTAAAGAGATAAGTCCAGTAAACAAACTAAAAGTTTACTAGGATTTCCAGGAGGAGTTAATGAAGAGGAAAGAAAAAAAGGAAAAATCAAATATATTATAAAAGAAAATTTCCCTTAATTCATGAAAGGTTTGGAACTTTCTTCAAAAAGGCCTAATAAATGTTGAATAAGATTAACAGAAAAACATACATGCACATACCTTCACACATTCTGGTGAAAATTCTGAACTCTGAAAAAAAAAGAAAACTCCACAAGCTTCCAAATGGAAATACAGGATACCAGCAAAGGAACAAAAATGGATTGATGGTGTCAACTGAAAGGGAAAAAAAAAGCACAATGTGAGAGCTCTGAGTTCAGTTATATTTGGGGAGTTACTGAAGACTATAGACTATAGCCCGGGAGACAGCCCTTCAGAGAGTTCTGAGGAAGCACTCAGAAGAGTTAAGGTGGGGAGGTCAGTACATGTGTGATTTTGGCAAAGAGGTATATGCAATCAAGCACACATCTCAGTAGAAGATTGCTGCTAGTCACAAGGAGCAGATGTCTCCGTTAATGATTTTAGTGCTTTTTTAGGTAAGAGAAGGTGCAAGAAATTTGGTTCATAAAATTTTCTCCTGAAAATATTTCACTATGAGAAGGCCTGTTCTGCCAGTTTTCCCAGAGCATAGAGTGCCTCATTTCTGATCTTCACCCTGAATTCCTTTCAGGGTGTGTTAAAGGTTAGTGACTACAGTGGCTAGTGAACTTCATTCTTGTAGAACCAGATGGTGAGTGACATTTTTTTTGTTGGCAATAGTGAACAACAGTCATATAATAATATGTTATAAGTAACTTTTTTTGGTGTAATTCATATCTTGTTTTTGAGAGCTTCAGCCTCAAGTCACAGGAAAGAAGAACTAAAATTTTTAAAAATTGATATCATAAACATGCACATATGCTTTTATCATTAATAGATTACAATTAAAATAACATCACATTTTTGTGCTTTCATACTGGTGTAGACTGACAAGTTTGAAATACGAAGGGTAGATGAGGGGCAAGCAAATCCAATTAATCATAGCTAAACAGTATATATTAGTACAAAACTTTTTGGAGGACTATTTGGTAATATATTACATTTTAAATATATATTTCGACCCAGAAATTTCACTTCTAAAATATATATGTGTTTTATTTTTATACACATTTATAATATTGATATAAATTTTACATTTTATGTATGTATTTGGGAGAGTATTGGGAAAACAAACCATCAATCCAGAAAGAACCTAAATGGTCATCAGTATCATAAGTATGGGCATGGAACTCAGTTCTAAGAGTGATTATCTCAAGAGACAGGAAGTGAAAACTACCAGTTTCTTAAGACTTGAGCCTGGAAATTATTCCAGCATCACCTAAGCTGTATTCTATTGGCCACAGAGCCTAGATTCAAGGAAAGGGACATAGACTCTACCTCTCAAAGGGAGAAGTGGCAAAGAATTTGGAAGCTATGTTTTTAAAACTGCCGTATCAAGTTCAGGGAAGAAAATATGTTTTTAGGGTTAGGGTTGGATCCTCTAAGAAACCTCAAGAGTTTAGATACTCAATGTGAAGTATACATTATGTATGACCAGCTGGCTTACTATGTGTAGTATCTGGCATTGTATTACATTGCTACCTACACCTTAATTACACCAAGATTGCCCCATATCCTACATCAGAATTTCTTGACTATCCTCACCTTCAAAGTGCTTTTGGTCAAAATTCTGCTTTTAAATGAGAGGAATTGACCAAGAGGGGTTTGGCTCTTTTTGATGCAGCATTATTAGTTGAATGTCAGCTCTGGATAGCCACGTAGTAACATTTAAACCTCTGGCAGATTGTGGAGAATGGCATAATGAGGACAATTATAAATATCATGAGACATTTGGAAACTATTTTGTATTTAATTTTTTAGGTAGCCTGTACCTAATCAGGAGACTAAATATCAAGGATCAGTTTGATCAACCTTAGTTAACCAAACAGCCTTTTAAAAAAATGACTAATCATTTCATCTCTTTTTTTTTTTTTTGATGGGTACAAAATATATTAGCTATTGTATGGCTCTCTTGGCTAGCCTGAAAATAGTCAAGGGCAATTGTATTATTCTGGATGATTTTAGACATCAGGTTTATATTAGTAGTTGAATTTCTTGTTTTTTTGGGTTTTTTTGGTATCATGGTCAGTATGGTCACTTCTTTTAGATTAGAAACTTGTAGTCAGTGTAGACACCTATGTCCTGAACTCCTCCTGATAAGTTAACTGGGCTTTAAAAAACAATGTTACTAAGAGGTTTGTTTTGAATACTTGGAAATGCAGGATTACCTGTCCAAACTACAGGTCACAGTTGATAGAGTAAGTACATGAAGACCATCTGAATACACAAGAATAGTCCTGAGGGTTTACACTAAGGAGATACAATTTTTTTTTATTTATAGTAATCCACAAGTACCAATTACTATATAAATTTACTTGGTCTGATGGACTTCAACATATTTTGTTGTAGCATCTGAATATCTAAGAAAATAATTGGACTATAGCATATTTCAGTAGTCTATATGTTTGTTTTTTTTTTTATCCTTGACATCCCTGGAGTTTCTTTGAGGCTCTAGGAAACATCAGTAACAGTAGTAATATCAGTATCAGAGATACAGAGTAGGTGTGTTGGGGTTAGTAATATTAACAATAATAATATAACTATAGTTATAAATTGATATATAACTATATTTATAACTATAGCTAGTATTAACTCTAATAGTAACCTATGGATTTAGGGGTTAGATGACAAATACAATAGCAGATTGTAATTCAAATGATTTATAATATAGCAAAGTCCTTCCATTGGCACCTACATCTGAGTTAAGCCAAAATTGCACCTTTCCTTCCTGAAAATGTCTCAATTTTAAAAACCCTTAAAAATCTACAAGTAAATTATTACATGTAATTTTTTTTAATAATAGAAGAAAACTTTGCTGAACTGGAAGAAGATTTTTATCTTCAGATTGAAATGATTCACTGATACCCAGTGTGATAGTATTAAACTATGTTTACAAATCCTTTGATGCTCCTCCCTTCAAGAGGTGGAGCTTTATTCTCCTTCCCTTGAGTGTAGGCTGGACTTAGTGACTTGCTTCTGATGAAAGGAATATGGTGGAGATTTTTAAGAAATAAATAAAGTGACAGTATGTGACTTTTGAGACTGTGTCATAAAAGCATTGTAACTTCTTCCTTGCTCTTTCTCTTAGATCACCTGCTCTGGAGGAAGCCAACTGCCATGTTGGAAAACTACCTAATCAGCTCTACAGGGAGACTCACATGGCAAGGAACTGAGGCCTCCTTCCAACAGCCATGTGAGTGTGCCATCTTGGAAGTGGATTCTCCGGCCCCAGTCAAGCGTTCAGATGACTGAAGCCTCAGCTGATATCTCACTGCAACCTCATGAGAGATACCAAGGCAGAACCACTCAGCTAAGCCATTTCTGAATTCTAACCAACAACTGTAAGATAAAATGTTTGCTCTTTTAAAGTGCTAAGTTTTGAAGTAATATGTTACTCAGCAATACATAATGAATATAACCAGGAAGGATTAAGATTTATTTTTTAAAAGACACATATAGAAATTAAGAAAAAAATCTTAAAGCATCAGACAGAAAGAACAAGCTATTTACAAAAGAAACAAAATAAGATGAATATTTCTTTCTTATCAGTAATAGAAGTTGGAAGTCAACAACTACAATTTTTGAACAAGCAAAGATTCAATTTACCTATACACCCTATCTTAAAAAATAATTGAAGAAATTCTCTAACCATATAAAAATTGAATAGAATTTAATCATGACTATACCAAGATCTTACAGGCAAGATAAAAAAGCACACACACACAAAAGGCTATTTTGCAATATTTAAATCTAAATGGATGCTGACAATATGAATGGGAATTAGTAATATGTTATAAAATTAGTCTTGAAATACAAATAATTTTCACTTACATAGCTTAGTATTAAACTTTCTATTACATAATTCATCATTCAGCAAGTATTTACTTGTCACTTACTATGCATATGTATTTAAAAAAATTCTCAGCAAGTGAACAGACCTTTGATGCCCACAAATGGAACTTAAGAACTACCATCCCTGCAAAAACTTTCCTGAAACATTGCATAATGTTAGTTTTCAGAAATGTGCTATTTGTATAGTTTGGTTTCCTGTGTAAGCTCTAGGTTACATTTAATAAGTGTGTAATTTTTTGTATTCAAATTTTTTTTCCAAGTTCCATAATCTAATATAATTCATTATCATTTCTCCAGCACTTCATTTTTGTTTTAAATGACTCTTTGTTAATCATTCGACATCTCTTTGCTGAAGATAAATAATACAGCACATTCCCAATTGATAGACATGGAAACTGAAAATAAACATGAAGTAATTTATACTTGGTCATACTGCCAATTTCTGAAAGGGCCATATTATTAATTCAGCCTCTGATACCTTATGACACAATTCACTTGACAAATATTTACTGGATACCTACCATGTGTCAGCACTGTATTGGCCACTATAAAATCAAACATGAAGACAACATAGGCCCTGACATAAATGAGTTTAGAGAAAGAAGTCAGGAAAAAAAATTATAAATGCAAGCTTTAAAGCAAAGTGATAACAAAGAGTTCAGAATAACCACATTTTCCTAGAGATTAGGAATAGCCAGGAAACTCTTCATAAAATGGGTCATGAGGATATATTTCAAGAAGTTTGACAGGTGACCAATTAATTGGCTATGGGAGTTCAAGAAAATAGAAGCCTAAAATGATCTTGCTTTCCCTTCCTACTTCTTTTCTTTCTTTCTTATTGAACTAACAATGTAGGTGGTATCCTTAACCAGTATGGGTAATTCATGACTGAATGTGAGGCTTGATGGCACTTTCATGTATAAAATGCAAGAACTCTCTATTCAAGTTCTGGAGTTATTGATCAAGATACAATATTGTATTCAAATTTTAAGGTCCATCTTCAGGAAGCTAATCTTTTTTTCTGAATAATTTTGAGATGAACAGTTATTTCAACATTTGCATTTATATTTGTAAGAGGCCAGCTATAACATGTTTTACCTTTTAAATGGTGTGACGTTTAACTTTAATTACAGTTTTTGTTTGGGGGGGTTTTTTTTTGGCCGCACTGCGGGGGTTGAACCTGGGCCACCGCAGTGAAAGGGCCCTACCCTAACCACTGGACCGCCAGGGAACGCCCTAACTTTAATTATAGTTGGTTTTTTGGTGTTTTTTTTTTTTGTGTGGTACGCGGGCCTCTCACTGCTGTGGTCTCTCCCATTGCGGAGCACGGGCTCCAGACGCACAGGCTCAGCGGCCATGGCTCACGGGCCCAGCCGCTCCGCGGCATGTGGGATCTTCCCAGACCGGGGCACGAACCCACCTCCCCTGCATTAGCAGGCAGACTCTCAATCACTGCGACACCAGGGAAGCCCTAATTATAGTTTTTAAGTTTTTGTTTTTAGTATTTAATTACCCAATGGAAAGCACCATATATACAGATATATGTATATATGTAACTTGTATAGGTAACGTATTTTCTATACATTACAAACTACGATACTAGTTACTCAAGGTTAAGTTCTCTGTAGGATCATTTCAATAACTCACACCTGTTAACATGAAACAAAATTTTAATATTTGGCTCTTACAAGATCTTTTACAATAGCTCAAAGATAGAGGGATGTAACGAGTCTTATCATTCCAATCTACCCAATGTAACTAGCTTGTTACCCAGACACCAGTTCCCCTACACTTTTTCCACCACTTTGGAAAAACGGACTACAACGAAACCTAGCGCCTCTTGAGCAGTTTCATTCATTCCATGAATAAGTAGGCACTGTAAGGGACGCGCTTCACCTTTTAGCCAGGCCTTTTTTACCCTTTTGGGGGCACAAAGCGCCCCTGCCGGCTGATAAGGAAATTCCGTAAACTTCAATCCCCCTCCTCTCTGTTTCTGCCCGGCCCACGAAAGCAGGAGCATCACAAAATTCCCAGCCTGGAGCTTGGGTATTACCCACCCAAGCCTAGTGACGAGCCCTCACAGAATCGCCCGGGCTTCAAAGGTTGAACCGTGTTAACCTTAGGCGGTGGGGTCCGACCTAGCTGAATCCATCACGTGGCCGCAGGAGCCCAATAACCGAGACCCACGCTTTCCAGGCCGCCGCAAGTGCTCACAGAGCCGGAGCTTGCGCGAAGCCCCGCCCCGGCCGCACGGTGCGCCCGCGTTAATCCTCCCATGAGGTCCCAGCCGCTGGGGCTGCGCGTTCCTACCGAGCATTGTTTCCGAACTTGGCCAGGAGAGCGTTTCCAGATTGGCTTGCTCTGGAGGCGGGCTGAGGACTCATTTGAGACTTGGACCACTTCCTGAAGCGCGAGACAGGAAGTTATCTGGTATCTCTGTAGTCCCGTGGGGAAAGTAACGGCTTCCGCTTTGGTGACGGCTAGAGCGGGCGGTGGGTCGGCGGACTGGCTGTTTGGTCTCGCCGCAGCTAGGGGCCCGTTTCCATCGCAGCACCACGGCCCTCTCCTCCAGCCCAGACCCCGGTGAGGCTGCCCGGGGGGCTCCTTCAGGCTCCTTGACGCCGCTCCAAGGGGCATCTACCTGGGCATCGCCTGGCCTCCCGCCGGGAGACTGACTCCCGGCTTCAGCACTCAGGGCCACAATAAGAGGTGCCCTTATCAACCCGCGCCCTGCTCCCCCTCCCTGAGCCATCGAGACCCTGGTCCAGAGGGACAGCCTAGGACCTGGGACTAGACGGATCCAAGACGCTAAGCCCTGGCCTCCTACAGACGGGGCTCTGCATCGTCTCTGATATGTCACCCACCATCTCCCACAAGGATAGTCGGCAACGACGGCCAGGGACTTTTAACCACTCTCTAGATATGAAGAGCGGTCCTCTGCCGCCGGGCGCCTGGGATGATAATTATCCGGAGTTGGTTGACGGGGAAGGGGACCAAGAAGCTTTTTTGCGGGATATCGGCGCTAGTGACTTCTCAAAACCCCCACGGAGCTGCCGGGCGGAATTAAGCAGCATTTTGCTGTTGCTCTTTCTTTACGTGCTTCAGGGCATTCCACTGGGCCTGGCGGGAAGCGTCCCACTCATTTTACAAAGCAAAAACGTTAGCTATACAGATCAGGCTTTCTTCAGTTTTGTCTTTTGGCCCTTCAGTCTCAAATTGCTCTGGGCCCCGTTGGTTGATGCGGTTTACTTTAGGAACTTCGGTCGTCGCAAATCTTGGCTTGTCCCTACACAGTATATACTGGGACTCTTCATGATATATCTCTCCACTCAAGTGGACCATTTGCTCGGAAATACAGATGGCAGAACCCCCGATGTGGTTGCTCTCACTGTGACATTCTTTTTGTTTGAATTCCTGGCAGCTACTCAGGACATCGCTGTGGATGGTTGGGCGTTAACCATGTTATCCCGGGAAAACGTGGGTTATGCTTCTACTTGCAATTCAGTGGGCCAAACAGCCGGTTACTTTTTGGGCAATGTTTTGTTTTTGGCCCTTGAATCTGCCGACTTTTGTAACAAGTATTTGCGGTTTCAACCTCAACCCAGGGGAATCGTTACTCTTTCAGGTAGTGTATTTAATTTATTATGCTGTTAGGTTTATTGTACGTTTATGAATCCTTTCGACAGTGTGTGTGGTGTTAGAAGGAACCATTATTTAATGTACTGGAAATCATTTTATGGGAGATAATCCGAGGTAGGTTTTCTGTTCTACTAAAATGAGCTTCAGCCAGAATGATTACATTAGAGCAATCATAATTGATCAGTATTCTGAACTGAGCAGGGGAAGGCAACCCAGTAAACATTGTTGTGTCATAGCAAACAAAACTCTGAGTCTAGGGATACCTTGGCACTTGCCTAATAATACTCAGATGCACATTTTTTAGAAGACTGGCTAGTGTGAAGACATGAGCCCGGCCTTATTTCAGAATTTTCCTTTCGTCTTTTGTTAGACTGAGGTTTCTAGCTCCATGTTTTCTGGTCCATTTCTACCCCTACCCTTATACCAAGAGCCGTCGTCTAGCCTTCTGGTGAATAGAACAGGGTTAATTCATTTAAACATTAATGAGCAGGCTAAGTGACTGGGTTCAAAGGGCCTCCTATGATTAAAGCCAAGTCCCGCCCACAAGAAGAACTTGCCAGTCAGGCTTGGCATTTGCTGTTGTTGAATTACAAGATTTCATGAAATGGGTAAGTAGAGTTCCAGAATGCACAAAACACCAGGTGAAAATGCACTGAAGCAGCAAAGTACAGAAAGATACAAGACAGTACATGCAGTGTTCAAAGTGCCTGAAGCAGTCATTGTGGGGCCTGATTTTGGACAATGATGCTGAAAGAAAGGTTGTGACCAAATTAAAGGTTGTTGACCAAATTCTTTAGTTGCTGTAAGAGTTTAAAGTTTATCCCGTAGGAAATTGGGTGTAAATTCTACAGATTTCCCCCTCTTTCTGCATGAGCACAATACAAGCCCCGGTAAGGTTTTTTGTTTTGTTTTGTTTTGTTTTTTAACTTTCCTAACAACTGAGAAACAGTAAAATTACCAGTATCAGGAATGACCAACACTGGGAATATAGTAGAATTCTTCATTCTGGTAGTGATGATCAATTTAGGTGACTGTCTCTTGAAGTTTAAACAGCTAAACTTTCTCTCATTTTCCTAGTACTAGGGGATTCCCAATAGGGTAAATGTCAGGGCAAGGTGTGTGGTGAGGGAAGTTTAAGGGCTATATCATAATATTCAGGGAAGGGAGGAAGGGATTCTCAACTGTATTACTGAAATCGTATACAGCCCCTCCACACCCCTACACCCTATAAGTGATCCCCTTTCTACCTCCTCAAACTGCCAGTGAGCCACTACTACTGATGAAATAATAGTTATACTTTTCCTCAGTTGGTTTACGGCCAAAAATGGTTGAGAGATATTGCTGTGCACCTAGACAGGTTTGTCTCTGAGTGTTCTGGGGTCCCATTCCTGCTATATGGATAATTCTCTGCTTACAAATACTTCATGAATGCATCGTTGCTTTTTTATGTGTCTTGCTTTTCCTTTTTTACTGGGACTATTCATATCACCAAAAAGGGCTAATAGGATGATGTGTTACTTAACATGGGAAACTCTCAATAAATAAATCAAGATTGAAGAGACTATGGAAACTAAATTACTAAGTAAATTAGAGCTTTCTCACAAGTGTGATAAAAGAGTGATTAATAAAATATCATTCCAGAGAATGCCATTAACTGTTCCCCTATGGGAAGATCAGAATTGTGCCACTGGATTTTTATTTACACTGATTTATTATTTTGAATAGCTCTTTGTTCTGGAATTTGAACTTTGTTCTCCAGGAAATTGTAAAAATAGTTTACTTTTTAATAAGTTAAAGTTGAAGAGTCCTGTTTTCATTTTCCTTTGTATGACTGTACATATCACATTTATAGGTTTTTTTTGGAACTTAGTATAACTAAGAGTAACCAGTGGCTTTGAGGAATTTAGAGAGCACAGAAAGAATCATGAAGGAAATACAGTTGCTTAGGTAATAAAAGAAGAGGCAAACACTGAGGCAGATGTTTACAAAATGAGGAAATTAAAAAGAGGCATAATTATTTTTTAAAATTCTGAAATACGTTCTGTTATTAGCACTTGGTTTTGAGTTACAGATACACAGAGATAGAATATATTGAGAAAGAACAGTTTTTGCCATCTAGAAAGCAGTAATCTAAATAGTAAATTTAGAACAGGAAGGAGAGGATGAAAACACAGTCCCTTAGAAAGAAAACCTTGATTATGCTGAGATTGGCTTTTTGGTACCTTCAGGGATACAGAACAGTCCTTAACTCAGAGGTAGCCTTTTTTTGCTCCTGCCCCCTTGGTTTTCAAGGATCTTTAGTAGCAAAAAGAGATAACCTTTTAAGCTTCAAGCAATGTGAGAGTAACCCAGTAGGACACAGAGATTAGAACATAAAGTTTTATGCCTTGAAAAGATCATATATTTCAGTTCCTCATTTTTACTGATGAGGAAACTGATCAGGAAATTCTAACTGGCTAGTTAGAGGTAGAGATAGATATACCTACAGCTTAGGTTTCCTGACTCCTTATTTGGTGTTTTTCCTCCATTTGGTAGGAAACTAGGAAAAACTTCAAAAAAAAAAAAGCCTCAAAACCTGAATATAATATGTGCTGATTGGGCTTTTCTATAAGAGAAATCAGCACTCTGACTGCTGATGTCCAAAACACATCAGCATGCTCCCAGAATGCCAGATGCCCAGAAGTGACAGACTAAGGGTTTCTTGTTGTTGTGTTGTTATTTTGATTTTAAAGTGACCCGTGTCATTCATTTACTCAGCATTGAATGCCTGTTTGGTACTGGTCATGTGATAGATGTACAATTTGATGAATAAAACCTGGACATTCTCTGCTTGCAAGGAATTTATAGTCTATAGTGCAGGTTTGCAAACCAAAATGATGAGCTGGTGCAGGACTGTAGGTATTGGAGGGGATAGTGATGACCTGAAAAACTCATTCCCTTTTAAAGGCGGGTAGCTTCAACTCCAATAAATTGTTCTCTTGTGGCAGTAGGATCCCAGGATTGCTAGATATTATGAGTATTCAGGAGAAGCTGGAAATTCCCTTTTTATTTCCTCATTTTAAAAACATTTGCTAGAATCATAAAATATGTCCTTAGGCCAGATCCAGCCTGAGAACTGGTAGTCGAGGCCTGCTCCTCTAGAAGTAGTGGTAGGGACTTCCCTGGTGGTTCAGGGGTTAAGACTCAGTGCTTCCACTGCAGGAGCGCAGGTTCGATCCCTGGTCAGGGAACTAAGATCCCATATAACACGCATGGCATGGCCAAAAAACGGGGAAAAAAAATTAGAAGCAGTGGTAACAATAATGAATAGAAGTGATTGGCATGGGAGCAGTATATTTGGGTTTTGAGACAGGGAGCAGGATAGTCTGATAGTGGAGAAAAGGGCCAAACATATTAGAGCTATGAATCTGTTTATCTCTAGATAGGCCTGCACATATAGGAGTAAATCAGAGAAAAATGAAATGATGCTTTGAAAAAACAGATGCTCTAAGTATGAAGGTAATCAAACTGATGATAATAATAATAAAAACATTATTTTTAAGACATTTATGCTTTGAGAGAGAGAGTGCTGAATTCTGACCACTAGACCACCAGGGAGACTCATGCTATTCATGCTTTCAGTTAGGAAGAAAGCAGGACCATTAATTCTGACTTAGTGACAAATTTCTTTGTCTTGCTTTCTGAAGCAGTACTCATTAATATATTTTACGTGACTAGAAATGCTATTTAGAATTTGGGCAGAACTAACTGACCCATTTCTAGATCAGTTATTCTTATATAGGCTGTAATACATTCTTTAGCATCTAAATCTAGGCTTGAAACATTCCCTTACATTCTCAAAAGATAAAACTATAGAGATAGAAAACAGATCAGTAGTTGCTAGGGGTTGTGGATGAGAAGGTTACTATAAATAAATAGCATGAAGGAGTTTTGGGGGTGTTGAAACTGTTCTGTAATGATTTGAATTTATGCATGTGTTAAAATTCATAGAACTGTACACCAAAAAATTGTTTTACTGTATAATTACTTTAAATTTCTAAAAATTTTTTAAAGGAATCCATTACCTTACAAGTTAATCCCTGGGTAAATATCATACACAGTATGATATACAGTCCTTGAGTTTCACTCTATTTTTGCCTTGAATGGAACAAATTCATAAATCTGGTGGATCTCACATCTCAGTATAGACAAAGGAAGAAGTGAACTTCTTTTCAAATGTTAGGGCCCTAGTAGTAAAGTGAGATAGCTGGGAATACTGGGGCTACTAGATTCAGGAGAGATTACATATTAAAAACTGGAGACCATACCCCAGAAAGAAGGTTTAAAGCCTTTTTCCTTTTTAAAACAAAGCAGAGGAGAAATGGTACTGTATGCTTTCCTTGTCCAGTAAAGAACTGTAGAATAGCTTTTGTGGATGGGGTGCATAAAAGCCAATTTACAAAATACACTGTAAACCAAAAAAGTATTTGATTTTATTTGGCATATGTCTTACTCTGAATTTCACTTCTAACTTTATTGAAATTTATTTGGAGGCCAATTGAACTAGCCTTTACTATGTAAATTTATCAACAAAACAGTCAGAACCTCACTAATTACAAGCAGTCTCCTACTTTCATTTATAGTGTTCCTGAAAACTATAATTTAATTGGAGAAAGCAAAATAGACTTACCTAATACAAGATGTTTTCCTAGGAAATTAAAAATGAAATATAAGGACTTTACTGGTGGCACAGCAGTTAAGAATCCGCCAGCCAACGCAAGGACACGGGGTCAAGCCCTGGTCCGGGAAGATCCCGCACGCCGCGGAGCAATTAAGCCCATGCGCCACAACTACTGAGCCGCGCACCTAGAGTCCATGCTCCGAAACAAGAGAAGCCACCGCAATGAGAAGCCCGTGCACCGCAACGAAGAGTAGCCCCCACTCACCGCAATTAGAGAAAGCCCTCACGCAGCAACGAAGATGCAACGCAGACAAAAATAAATAAATAAATTTATTTTTTTTAAAAATGAAAAATATAAAACCCCTGATTCCACCTGTTCTTTTAAATACAATTTTGGATAAATGTTGCATTTTATACATGTCCTTTTCATTCTTTTTATTTCATATTTTTTAATGTGGGGTTTTTATCTTACTATATATATATAATCTTAGTATAGGAGGTCACAAATACATATTTTTGTTTTTAATTTTTATTGGGGTATAGTCGATTTACAATGTTGTGTTAGTTTTAGGTGTACAGCAAAGTGAATCTGTTATACATATACATATATCCACTCTTTTTTAGATTCTTTTCCCACATAGGCCATGACAGTATTGAGTAGAATTCCCTGTGCTATACAGTAGGTTCTTATTAGTTATCTATTTTATATATAGAATTGTGTATGTGTCAATACAAGTATGTATTTTATATGTGAGTATGCATGCTGAAACATTTATTAAGGATGGGGTGCATATTCAAAAAGCAAGATGTTTGTTCCGTTACAGAATTTCTATTTCTTGGTTTGGTGTTATCTAAGAAAAATATTTTTAATTTAATTTCTTCCCTTTACTTTTATTTATTTATTTATTTATGGCTGCATTGGGTCTTCATTGCTGCATGTGGGGGCTACTCGTTGCGGTGTGCGGGCTTCTCATTGCGATGGCTTCTCTTGTTGCGGAGCACGGGCTCTAGGCACGCTGGCTTCAGCAGTCGTGGCATGTGGGCTCAGTAGTTGTGGCTCGCGGTCTCTAGAGCGCAGCTTTAGTAGTTGTGGTACACGGGCTTAGTTGCTCCGCGGCATGTGGGAATCTTCCCAGACCAGGGATTGAACCCGTGTCCCCTGCATTGGCAGGCTGATTCTTAACCACTGTGCCACCAGAGAAGTCCCTTCCCTTTACTTTTGAACACGTGATAGCTGAAGTCCAATCATCATCAGTTAAGGCTACAGAATACATGATTTAAAACACCTACAGATTTCTTTCTTTTTAGATATTTTATATTGTCTTGTATTTGAGACCTACATTTCTTATTCCTAGTACAGTCGTAGAACTTTTGCATTCTTAAATTTCCCATTAGTTTTTAAAAACTTTATTTAAAAGTAATTATGGATTCACGGGATGTTGCAGAGAAATGTTTAGAGAAGTCCATGCACCCTTCCCCTAGCATCCATTGTTAAAATCTTATTACATAACCATAGTACAATATCAAATCCAAGAAATTGACATTGGTACAATCCATAGAGCTTATTTAGATTTCACTAGTTATACATATATTCATTTATGTGTGCGCGTGTGTAGCTCTATGTAATTTTATCACATGTGTAGCTTTATATAACCTCCACCACTACTATCAAAATACTCAACTGTACCATCACCACAAAACTCTTGTGTTGCCTCTTTACAGCTATACCCATTTCCTCTTCTCCATCCCTAATCCCTGGCAGCCACTCATCTGTTTTCCATCTTTATAATTATATTATTTCAGAGATGTTACATAAATGAAATCATGCAGTATGTATCCTTTGGAGGTTGACTCTTTTCACTCTGAATAATTTCTTTGAGGTTCATCCAAGTTGTTGCATGGATCAGTGATTTGTTCAGTCTTATTGCTGAGAAATATTCCATTTGTTAGAAATACCACAGTATATTTTACCACTCATCCATTGAAGGCAATTTGAGTAGTTTCCAGTTTTTGGCTATTGCTATGTGAAAATAAGTCTTCATTTCTTTCAGATAAATGCCCAAGAGTACAAATGCTTGTTCACGTTAAGTGCATTTTTACCTTTGAAAGCGACTGCCCAATTTTTTTCTGGAGTGGCTATGTCATTTTATCTTCCCACCAGCAATACGTGAGTGATCCAGTTTCTCTGCATCCTTACCAGCATTTCATGTTACCATTATTTTTCATTTTAGCTATTCTGATGAACCCCGCCTCTTCGTGTGATAGTTTGGAATGCTCACTGTCAGCTGTTTTATAAAAGTCTGAATTCAGCTTTCAGCTTACAAAAAGTGATTTAGGGGTGTCAGGATGTAGGTTGTACAAAAGCTGAATGCAAGAACCTCCTATCATAGCATCAGAGTAGAGATAATGTCATACATGTTTAATTAAAATGGATTTTGTGCTTGGCTTGAACATATTTTTAAAAATGAAAAGAGTGATTCATTTCCATCTATTCAGTGATACAAGCCCCAGATTTAGCATGAGGTGGGAGCATTGAATCTATTGGCCTCTCAGCTTCAGTCTTGCGTCCTGGGCTGAGTTTAAGTCTAGTGTTTTGGGACAACAGGGATCTTGCTAGTCAGACAGCTGCTTAATCTAGTGCTTGATTGAAGAAACCATTTCTTCTACCCCAGAGGAGAGCCTGGCATTGTTGGAGTTAATGAAAAAGTATGTGATTTAAAGATGGCACCTTCCTAAGGGGTTAGGAAAACCAAACTCTTAGGAAGCTTTCAAAATTAGCTTTGTATTTAGTTAATTTTTGCATTGCATGTTGTGTTTCAAAAATCTAATCCCCAAATAAGACATGACTATATTGTATTATAATCAAAACAGAATTTTCTGGGAGTGTTCCTCAGTATAGATATTTCGAGCAAATGTTTAAAAGGGAGAGATTTGTGACATAGAAGAAAATTCTGTTTCTTGCTAAGACTTACCTGGAGACCCAGGGCCAGATACATGGTATATCTATTTCAGTTTCTTCCATTGTGAAAGAGCAGTGGACTGATGATAGGTGTCTAAATTCCCTTCATGCTCTAACTTGTGAAGTAGAGAAAGCTGTACTGAAAGCAAGATGAAAGGAAGGCATGAGGGTTATTTAGAACAGAAACTGAAAGTTTGTTTTCCTGCGACTTCTGAAGGACTAAAGTTCATTTCCATAGTGTGAGAGTTAGAGAGAGAACCTGTCCTGAGCTAAGGATGGTTGTATCAGACAGTGCTTCTTAATTTTTCTACCTCTTCTGATGGTGGAAGAGAATGAACCTGTACCACGAAGGGTCTGGGGGCTTGGTCCAAAGCCTTGAAAGCTTGAAATTTTTTTGAAATCTTGTTTTATCTTTAAAATTCATGGAAATTTTGCCTTCTCTATAATATATGTTTCTCATGAAAATGTTTCTTTCTAAGTTATTGAGTAAATGAACTGTTTAGGAAGATGGACCATGTTTGATTTGCATACCCTATGGCATACCACCGTATGGGGAGATGGAGGTGGGGAGGGGGGAATACAAGTAACCAGTTCAAAGAAGTATTCTTAAGTGTCTGTGTTCCAGACTTCTTGATTGGAGCTACAATAAGTACCTTTTTTCTCAGGTGTATCTGTTTAGTAGGAAGACAGCCTACTTGCAGTAGGTGTTTCTGAGCATCTGGGTAGTATAATGAAGAACATTCTTGTTTTAGAGTCAGATCTGAGTTTGAATCCCACCTCTGGCACTTCCTGGTTTGTGATTCTCTTTCACTGAGTATAAAACAGGAATAATAATGCTTGTCTTGGAGAGTGAGTTTGAAGGTTATTGCCCTGTCCTGTGTCTTGCTTTGGCGTAATAGGAGCTCAGGTGCTGGCTATTATATCCTTTTTATTACTGGTGCATTGTTACATGCTCTTAATTTTTGCACTCATTGGAGCATTAGGTAAGATCTAGTAGCCACTTCAGAATATTTAACTTGTCTTACAGGTCTTTGCACAAAATTGTGTATAAGAAACTTGAACATCAGCTCTGACATCTTGATCATACATATATATGTCACAATGCTTTTGCAGATAAAATACATAAATCAGAATCAACCAGAATGTTAATAATGAAATATTTAGATTATTCTTGCTAATAATATCTTTTTAGTGGTTGGTATATCAGACTATGGTTGTTCTGTAGGATCCAAGCAGTATTAATAAACAATAGCCAATAGTTTAATAATAGTATTTATGGTAATGGCATTCATAAATCTTAATACATTTTCTGGCAGTGGTTAAGCCTCTCTTTCTGAGCCATTACTTCATTCTTCAGTCTCTGTGAGCAATGGAAAGCCTTTGAATGAGGGCTGTGAATGACCTATTGTCACTACTTTCTTCTTTCTTTCATACTGTTATCTTACCCTCAAAGCACAAAGAAATTAGAAATAATCTTATCTGCAAACAATACTGAAACCTGTTTAACTTGTTCATAATCTTTTTTCCCTTGGTACTGGTATCACGGAGTTTAAATTCAGATGAAGATTTTGTTCATTAAAATGGGGAGAATAGGGGATTCCCTGGTGGCGCAGTGGCAGTGGTTGAGGGTCCGCCTGCCGATGCAGGGGACACGGATTCGTACCCTGGTCCGGGAGGATCCCACATGCCGCGGAGCGGCTGGGCCCGTGAGCCATGGCCGCTGAGCCTGCGCGTCCGGAGCCTGTGCTCCGCGACGGGAGAGGCCGCAGCAGTGAGAGGCCCGCGTACCGCAAAAAAAAAAAAAAAAAAGGGAGAATAGGGAATTCCCTGGCGGTCCAGTGGTTAGGACTCCGTGCTTCCACTGCAGGGGGCATGGGGTTTAATCTCTGGTCGGGGAGCTAAGATCCTGCAAGCCTTGTGGCAGAGCCAAAAAAAAAAAAAAATGGGAGTGTATACTAAGCAAATTAAAAAATTTCTTTGCTGAAAGTAGTATATAACTGAAAACTTTTAAGTTTCACTTAACGTTTTTTAAAAACTTATTATTCTTATTTATTTATTTATTTTTGGCTCAGTAGTTGTGGCATGTGGGCTTAGTTGCTCCACAGCACGTGGGATCTTCCTGGACCAGGGCTCAAACCCATGTCCCCTGCGTTAGCAGGCGGAGTCTTAACCACTGCGCCATCAGGGAAGCCTCTTGTGCTGGTGCTGCCAGCATCATGACAGAGGATCATACTGAGTATCGCTAGCCTGGGAAAAGATCAAAATTCAAAGCACAGTTTCTACTGAATGCATATCGCTTTCACACCATCATAAAGTTGAAAAATCTCAAGTGAGACCTTCATAAGTTGGGGACCATCTGTATAAATTTCACATTATGGAGAAAAGAATTCACCTCAGAATACAAATTTCTGTATGTGTTTGAAGCAGTTTAGCTTCTTTAATTTGCAAAATTTGAGTAGCAGAGCCTTGTTTTTGGTTAGGCTTGTGGAGACTACATAATTAGCCAATTCTAATAGATTCTTAATTCAACATTAATTTTAAAAAGTCTTTATATAGGCACTGTGAAATAATGGAAGGAGTATGAATCTCAGATTCAGAAGATTTGGGTTCAAGTTCTGCCTGTTAATAATTTGACCTTTGGCAAAGGTTTAAATATTCTGAGCTTTTCCTTGTCTCTGCATAGTATAATAATGCCTACTTTGCCTGTCTCATGTGTTTACTACAAAAATCAAATGAAATAACTTATAAGAAAGGAACATTTAAATACTAAGGTGAATTTGGTCTATGCATGAGGGAAGTTGATCTAAATGAATGATGCTGTCTGCCTCCATCGTAAGTGAGAGTTAAGCTGTAGTGACCCAGCACAGCAGCCGAGCAAGACTGAATACAGAGGAAACCCTGACTCAAGAATGGTAGACCTTTTTTTGGAAAAAGGTGACTAGGCTTCATGAACAGTCAGTTATGCTGCATGAGCAATAAAATAAAAAGCAAACACATTTAAAACTGAATATGATTTTAGAATGTTAGAGCTAGAAAACATCTGGGATTTTCTAGGGAACTCCTCTTATTTTACAGATGAAGAAACTGAGGGTTATCCACTAAGTTTTGTTTTTTTTAAAAATAAATTTTATTAGAATAATGAAAAATAATACATGCGGATAACCATAGGATACACACATAGGAATTTAAAGGTAAATTTTATACTTTTCAATATGAAACAAAGTACATATCTCATGGAGATATATTTCTAGAGATGCCATGAAACAATAGAGTAATCTTGAAAATGAAAAGTATCAGAACATAATATAGGAATTACTAAATAATAAAAAGGTTCAACTCCATTACATGTAGCATAAAATACAGGTATTGGGGCTTCCCTGGTGGCTCAGTGGTTGAGAGTCCGCCTGCCGATGCAGGGGACGCGGGTTCGTGTCCCGGTCCGGGAAGATCCCACATGCTGCAGAGCGGCTGGGCCCGTGAGCCATGGCCGCTGAGCCTGCACGTCCGGAGCCTGTGCTCCGCAACGGGAGAGGCCACAACAGTGAGAGGCCCGCGTATCGCAAAAAAAAAAAACACAAAAAAAACAGGTATTGGAGAAAGTTTTATAGAGACAAAATAAGATGCATTTCTTAGGGTGGTTAAGGAGACACAAGTTTTTGAAATCAGTTGTATGAGGCACTGACTTAAAATATAATATCAGGCAATGTAACCTCTCAGCCTGTTTCTTCATCTGAAGATTGGGGCTAGTAATAACTTCCCCTGTTGTACTATTGTAGTAAAGGAAATGATATGTGTAAGATGCTTAGCACATTTATGGCACATGGTATGCACTCAAGAAATGGTGCCTTTATTATTACTATTATTTTTAGCTGTTATGCAGAATCTTCCAGGACATTATTCACTCCCTCCGCTTAATTTGTTTGCAATATGGGCTAACGGCCCAGGCATCTTTCACTGAAACAACCCAAATAGTACTCTTCATGTGTCTTTTTTGTGCATCTACAAGGACAAGAAAATTACTTATGTATCATAGTATTGAAAGAGAAGGTTATTCTTAAACAGATTAAAAACGAAGTTTAAAAACAAAAGGCAGAAAATCTAATGTAAATGATCATCTGTTTGTTGTTTAAGTTGTCAAAATTTAATAAAGAACTGAAATGGTTTAAGTGCTTAAGAAGTATGACTTAAGATGGATCTTATGGGATATGAAAATCATCTTCTGCCCTTAAGCAGTTTCCTTGAATAAAGTGACACAGCAGGGTCACAGTTTGGTAACTTTTATTTCATTCAATCCACTAAACCCTTTCCTTGTTAAGTATCACTGTCTATGTAATGTATGTTTAACAGAGACAGGACTGTCTTATTCATCTGCTGTGCCTCATCTGGTGCCTTGAACATGACAAGCCCTATGTGTTCATTTTTTTTTTTTAACAGATTTTAGTTGAGGAAAAGTTGTGTACAGAATTATTTAGTATCAATGAAGACATGTTATTTCAAAGGTTAATTATAGATTTAAAACATTTTTAATTTCAGACTTCCTTTTCTTCTGGGGAACTGTATTTTTGATAACAACAACTTTAGTTGCCCTTCTGAAAAAAGAAAACAAAGAAGTATCCGTAGGAAAAGAAGAAACCCAAGGGATCACAGATACCTACAAGCTGCTTTTTGCAATTATAAAAATGCCTGCAGTTCTGACATTTTGCCTTCTGATTCTAACTGCAAAGGTAAGAGATTTATAAAGCAAATTCCCCATTCTGTTACAATTAACAATATCATGGAATACTTCTGTTGCCTTTTCGTAAGTCCCTTTCCAGTAATATTAGAATTTAACAATAAAAACTAATATACTTTGTTTACTAAATGTGTTTTAAAAGGTGTGATGATATCAAATCGAACATAACTTCAAAGTAAGCTAAATGTCTTAAGATCTTGAAAAAAATTATGCCAATTTGAAGTACTTCTAATAAATGTGAGTTTTTAAATGAATGATATTAATGCTTGGAATGGAAATGAATACCTTAAAAAAATAATAGCTCTCTACTGTTAGAATGAGTATATACCTAATGTCAAAGGTATTAAAATTATTTACTTAGGATGTAATTTACAAAGATATGGAAATGTATGATTATTAGAAGTCCATTTAAAAATCAGTTGGATTATTTTAAAATGTTAGAAGGAAATATACTATCAAATAAAGGGGGGTTTTGGTGACTTTTTAAGAATTCTGTATGTTTTCTGTATTAAGATGTCTTAATTTTATAGTTCTAAAACATTTTAAAGAGATTATGTTAGAAGAAAGGTAAGTATATTTTGTTATAGTGAACTATTGCTAGTATTGGAATTAATATCCTAAAATATAAAATCAGTTATAGGATTTTCATATTATATTTAAACCTATCAACATAAACACTTTCACAGCTATCTTTTGATACCCCTAAAGTAAAAATTACAGCCTCATTGTTTTGAAGTACTGAGTTTTTCCTCCTCTCTAAGGATAAGGAGGGTTACAATTTTAGGAAATGTTAGGAAGGTTTAAACTTAAGGTTCAACTTTAGAAATGCTAAAAGTTTCAAGGAAGAATAGTATTATCTAATTATATCATTTAGAGATAACCATTGATAACATTTTTGGTATATTTCCCTCCAGCCTCCTTTTTTCCCCTATGTATGTATGTGTGTGCATGCACATGTGTGTACATAAACTTGACATATATAATTAATACATTAATTATAATTAAGAATTAATATTAATATATTTATATACACACAAATACTTTAAAAGTGGAATTGGATCATACTGTGTATAATTTTTTATTTTGTTATTGTCTTATTCCATATTCCTGTATCATTAAATAATATTTTATAATATACTTTTTAATAGCTATAAATTGTCACAGTATATAAATTTGCCATAATGTGCTCATTTTTCTGTTGTTGTATATTTAATTTGCCATGTGTTTTAATTATAAAAATGCACTAGTGAATATTTTTGTGTGTAACTCTTTGGTGTTCTGAATATTTCCTTCCAATAGATTCTTAAGTGAGCAATTAACGGATCAGTGAATATGATTGTTAAATTGCTTTTTAAAAGATTTTAATAATAAATTATACTGTCACCAGCAATGTATAAGGAGTTGCTTCAAATACAGGTCTAGAATCCCATGTTCCCCCTGTAGAGTAAACCTCACCAAAAGTAACATCTCTCCTAACTTTTAACACCATAGATTAGTTTTCCCTGCTTTTGAGTTTTATATAAATGGAATATCCAGTATGTATTCTTATGTCTAGCTGTTGTGCTCTTTCACTCAACATCATATTTGTATAATTTATCCATATTGTTATTTATAGCAATAGTTTGTTCATCTCATTGCTTATAATATTCCATTGTATGAATATGCCACAATTTATCCATTCTATCAACAAATGTTTAGGTTATTTCTACTTTTGGACTATTATTAATAGTGCTTCTATGAACTTTCATGTAAATTACTTTTGGGGAACATAGGTGAACATTTCTGATGGGTAAATACCTGGGAGTAGAATTGCTGGTCATTAAGAAAAGCATAGTATATACTGCCAAACAGTTTTCCAAAGTCATTGTTCCAATTTTCTCTACCACCAGCACTGTAAGGGAGTTCTAATCACTACGCAGCCTTGAAACCACATGTATTGTCTTTTCAATTTTAGCCTTTCTGGTGGGTGTGTAGTAGCATCTCATTATAGTTATAATTTGCATTTCCCTGATGACTAAAGAAGTTGAGCATCTTCTCGTATGATTATTGGCCATTTGAATATCCAGAGTTACCCTTCTCTTTAAATTTGTAGAAGTTTTATTTTTTATATATCCTGGATATGAGTTTTTTTATTAGATATGCGTATTACAAATATCTCCTGTACCACTTTTAAGACAGAGTAAATGTTGAAGTCGGTTTGTATATCTAATGTTTACAAAGAGAATGTGTTAAGTATAAGTGAAATTCTTTTCTGGACTTAAATGAAATATCTCTGACCTTTAATTTTTTATGTGAAATTTGCTTTTTGGCTCCATTCCGAGAAGTTAAAGTATTTAAAAGTATTTAAAGTAATATTTATCATTAAAAAATTTTTTTTATTTGTATATTTTCACACTTACTGAAAATTTACTTGTATAGTTGAAAGAATGTCCATATATGTTTATCAAAATTCTGTGATTTTTAACATTTAGCTCCCCTTTCTTTATTCTGTAAATTGTGCTATTTTACATATTTCTTATGAAGTATTTGAGAGTAGTTTGTACATATCATGTCCCTTTATCTGTAAATACCTTAAGTATGTATCTCCTAAAAACAAGTACTTTCTCTTACAAAGCCACAACTTAATAAAAAATTAGGAAATTTCAATTGATATAGTACAATTTCCTAATCACAGTGCATATCCAGATTTCACCAGTTGTCCCCAGAGCAGCCTTTATAACTTTATTTGTCCCTGGTCAGGGATCCAGTTCAGAATCACACATTGCATTTAGTTAGTATGAGCCTTTCTTTGTCCTTCACGACCTGGACACTTTTTTTAAAAAATTTTATTATTTTATTTTATTGGCATATAGTTGATTTACAATGTTTTGTTTCAGGTGTACAGCAGAGTGATTCAGTTATACATATACAATATATTTATTCTTTTTTAGATTCTTTTCTCATATAGGTTATCACAGAATATTGAGTAGAGTTCCCTGTGCTATATAATAGGTCCTTGTTGGTTATCTACCTTATACATAGTAGTATGTGGTGACCTGGACACTTTTAAAGAAGACAGACCAGTTATTCTGTAGAATGGCCTTCCATTTATGTTTGTCTAATGTTTCTTCATGTTTAGGTTCGTGCTGTGTATTTTTGTCAGAAATATCATAGAAATAATACTGTGACATCTTCAGGGAATTATATCAGGAGCCATATCATGTCCCTTTATCCATTAAATATTGTTGTTAACCTTGATTACCTTGTTAATCCATTGCAAAGTTACTATTTTTCCTTTTGTAATTAAAAACTAATTCGTGGGGAAATACTTTGAGACTATCTAAATATCTTATTTCACCTCAAACTTTTACCCACTACTTTTAGCATCCTTATTTGTTTTTGTTGTTTTTAAGAATTAATTTAACTATACCTTTTCTTACCCCTCATTTAACTCAACCTCTTAGATATAATGTTTTCTCAGAATTATTTTTGAAAAGCTAGGTGACTTTTTGGAAATTTTGTTGTCAGTCAGAAATCATCAAAAATGTGTATGCTTTGTGGCAATGATGCTTCATTTTAACCAGATTTATTTGGAGTCAAAGGCTTTTCTTTTAAACTTAAAATATACAAATCAGTAGGTTTGGACTTGGACTCTGTTTATTGTAAGATATAGAACTTTTTGAAATGGAAATTTAGTTGTAATTAAAATTACAGTTCCTAAGAGTGCTGAATTTTCACTTGTTTTTACTTCATATTGTTAGTAGACCATAAGGGCAAAGTGTGCCTCCGTAACTTGATTGCTGTACCAGATATAATAATATGATACTTACTTGTAACTGGCATGGGTCAATAATGAGACTGAGGTTCTTAAATTACTTACATATGCTTGGAGGAAAATATTTCATAAGTCACAAATTAAAATATTTTTTTGTTTTTATATTGCAGATTGGTTTTTCAGCAGCAGATGCAGTAACAGGACTGAAATTGGTAGAAGAGGGAGTACCCAAAGAACATTTAGCCTTATTGGCAGTTCCAATGGTTCCTTTGCAAATAATATTGCCTCTGATTATCAGCAAATATACTGCAGGTCCCCAGCCACTAAACATATTTTACAAAGCCATGCCCTACAGGTAAAAATGAAATGAAACCTTACTAAATAAGAGAGGTTAAATAAGGAGCGGTTATCAGTATCACTAATATCTGTGTATAGAGTGTATATGGAAAAAGGCTTGAAAAACATCTTTAACTTCAGTATCATTTATATGCACTTTTATCTCTTTTTAACTTCCTAACAGGTTTTAGATACAGGCTTCTTTCATATGGTAGGCACACAGATTTCTGTTTTTGTTATTGTTTTTTAACCTAAAATGGAGGTCAGCTCCACCTTTCTTTCTTTTTCTATAGATTATTGCTTGGATTAGAATATGCTCTACTGGTCTGGTGGACTCCTAAAGTAGAACATCAAGGGGGATTCCCTATATATTACTATATTATAGTGCTGCTCAGTTATGCGTTACATCAGGTAAGCTTGCCATGGTTTTTCCCAGGAAGTAAACTCTCCTATGTAAAGTAAAGAAGAAGTTCTTCTACAATTGCCTTAAAATGATGATAATAAATTTTAAGATTTAAGCACGCATCTGTTTCTGAAGAAATTATTTGACAGTGAACTTTAAACCTTGTGGATTTTATTTTTTATATTTTTATTTTTTGGATTTTATTTTAATGAGTTTTATTCATAGGAAGAGAGTTTCTTCTTCATTCACTTCATTTTTTTTTCTTTTGTTCATTCAACAAATATTTGTTACATTTCAGAATTTATCCCAAAGTTAATTAAGAATTCTACCCTTGCTAAGTATCCCTCAGTTCATCCCTAGATTTGGGATTCTTTCCTTCTTCTAGTCCCGATATTTTCTTTTTTCTGAAAGTATTGAGAAATAATGACAGCTTCTAGATTATACGTCCCAGGTTTTTGGTTTAGATTCTGTATTAAATTTTTCTTTCTTTCTTTCCTTTCTTTCTTCCTTTCTTTCTTCCTTTCTTTCTTCTTTCCTTCCTTTCTTTCTTTCTTTCTCTCTCTTTCTTTCTTTCTTCCTTTTTCTTTTTTCTTTCTTCCTTTCTTTCTTCCTTCCTTCCTTCCTTTCTTTCTTTTTCTTCTCTCTCTTTCTTTTTCTTTCTCTCTTTCTTTCTCTTTCTTTCTTTCTCTCTCTTTCTTTCTTTCTTCCTTTTTCTTTTTTCCTTTCTTCCTTCCTTCCTTCCTTCCTTTCTTTTTCTCTCTCTCTGTCTCTCTCTTTCTTTCTTTCTCTTTCTCTCTTTCTTTCCTTCCTTTCCTTTCCTTTCTTTCTTCCCTCCCTGACCTGGGATTGAACCCAGGCCCTTGGCAGGAAAGCATGGAGTCTTAACCACTGGACCACCAGGGAATTCCCTGTATTAAAAATTATGACTTACTCTTTGTGGTTTTGGAAGCTGGGAGTTAATCTGCTTTTTTTTCTTTATTAAATGTTTGTAATCCCCAAAAGAACTGATCTCCACTTTTCCATAGTCTCACCCAAGCTGCTGTTGCAGAATGGGTTTTTCTTTCCCTGGGAATAAATGGTTCAAATAAATGGCAGATGCCCAGTAGTAACCTTTGGGACTCAGTTGCAGTTATTGCTAATGTGTGTTTCAGATTCACTTTGGATCTATAGTACCTAGTTTAAACTCTTTGAAAATTATATTTACCAACTCCTCACTGTTTTTAACTGAAACCTAAAAATATGACTACCAGTTAACCTCAGTAATTTTTTGCATACATTTATATCATTTAGGAGAATTCTGTAGTGGATCATGTCTGACTAGCTGTATGTAAAAACATTGAGGCTAAGGTGTCAAATATAATTTTTTTTCTGTTTTGCACATAGTTAATGCTAGGTGCCAAATTGAAGCTAAGAGAAGTAGTTTAGCTTAGTAATGCTTCACTTCTTGAGTAAGTAAAGAAAAATATGATGTAGTTGTCCAAAAATCATTTGTTTGGCTTTGGATTTCATTAGAGAATTTTCCAAAGTGTAGTCATCGAAACTCAGAAAACCAGATGCTTTGTGGTAAAAATATTACAAGGCCAAGTAAATTTGAGAAATGATACATGACATAACCCCTCTTTATGTAGCATCTTAATCATTCCTTCAGCAAATATTAAGTGAATACACCTATTCCATGCCAGGAACCATTGTAAGTACTAAAATAAAACAGTGAATAAATCATGCCAGAATCCCTGCCCTTAAGTTTATATTCTAAAGGCTTTCAGGAGGCCTACAGTCTAATTTTGTGTAACTTAGTGTTTCTCAGTCTTATTTGACTTTGGAACTCCTTTTTCTATGAACATCCCATGGAACAGTATTCAAAAGAATTCTATTTTAGAAACATGGGTTGTTTTCATGTTCCTAAATGAAGGGTTAATTCTTGCCCCTCAAGGAGATTTTTCTCTTTAGTTTGTCACATAAATTTTGAATTATATATAAGAAAATTATATACATATAATTATATATTCATATTCCCTTTGAATATTTGAGTGCTTATATGTATAATATATACTATACACACATATGATATATTTAGGTATAGTGTAAATATAGTGTTTTGCTTATTACTATATGGATCTTTCAATACTACCTCATCTGTCATTCTCAGTTGAGCCTTCCTTGACTACTTGTGATAAAATTAATCTCCCATATATTTAGGCTCTGATAGCACAATGTGTGTACTTCTTTTTTCAATACTTACCACATTTCATCATAATTATTTATTCCCTATTTTCCCAGCTTAGAATAAATTCTTCAAGGGCACAGAGGGACTGTGTCTTATTCATCTTTGTATTGCCATGACCAGACGTTAAAGCCTGGCTTGTAGTAGGTGCTCAATAAATGTTTGTTGATTGAGTTTAATAAGAGTCATGAAAATTAATTTTCTGGTTTATGCTTTCAATGTTATTAATTTAGACCATAGCTTTTTAAAGTCTAATTGTACTGAAGATGTTTTACATTTTCCCTGTAGGTTACATTGTATAGCATGTATGTTTCCATAATGGCTTTCAATGCGAAGGTTAGTGATCCACTTATTGGCGGAACATATATGACCCTTTTAAATACTGTGTCCAACCTGGGAGGAAACTGGCCTTCTACGGTAGCTCTTTGGCTGGTAGATCCCCTCACAGTGAAAGAGTGTGTAGGAGCATCAAACCAGAATTGCCGAACACATGATGCTGTTGAGGTAAGTATGTTGCAATTTTAGATAATGTTAAGGTAATATTAAGATATTAATTTCCTCGTTTTTGCCTCTAGCAGTACTACATCTTTTTAAAATCATATCTGCCCATAGTTTCTAATAGCTTTTTCTTTCCCATCATAACTGAGGGTATAAACACACTCACATCAGTAAGTGAAGCTCACTTGAAGTTGCTTCTCAGCAAGGGAGGAGCAGTCTCTCTCTCCTTCACCTTGTGTACCATTGTCCTTATACACTAGGCATTTAATAAATGCATGATTAATAGCTAAGGTATATAATGATATAAGAAGGAGGGTTCCATTGGCTATTCATATAACAAATGGTGGTAAAACTGAATGGTTAGTAGTTTGTTGATAAATTATTTCAAAGTAACAATAACCCACTTCTAGAGTAAATTCCTTGGAAATTTCCTCACATTTCCAAATATGAAAAGCTATATCTTGAAAATGAATATTGTTTACAGCAAGAGCTGAAAATTCTTTTTAATACTGTTAGTAGCATTAGAGAGATTAAGATACATTAACTTGTTTTGTCACTTGGAGTGAATGAAATGTTTTAACAAAAGTATATTTTGATTAATCCTTTAAATAACAAAGTAGAAACATGTAAATTGCTGAATACTTCCATTTTGAAATTCTGGAGTATTTATTGATATTATAATTTTATTTTTACAGCTTTGCAAAAAACTCGGTGGCTCATGTGTTACAGCACTGGATGGTTATTATGTGGAGTCCATTATTTGTGTTTTTATTGGATTTGGTTGGTGGTTCTGTCTTGGTCCAAAACTTAAAAAGTTACAGGATGAAGGACCATCTTCATGGAAGTGCAAAAGAATCAAGTAATGCATTCACTACTGGACATTCTAGAAAGGTAACTCTAGTTTAGTTTTAACTCAGAGAGTTATGATAATCAGTGTACAGGAGTATAAAATATTATTTTAAACAGGAAATTACTAATATAAAATGTCAAATGGTTAAAAATATAGAGACCTCTCTGTATATTTAAATATACTTTTCCTTGCCTTGTCAATGTATTTAAAGTTTACTTAAGGTCAGGAAATTCGTATTAAAACAACTTTTCTGATCTTGTTATTTGATTTATGTCTTTTTAATTTACTGACCAAAGCATGTTTTAACCTGCAATGCAGTAGTCATGGGTGGTAACCATGCAGTCAAGTATTGTTATCAGTACCTATCATTGAGCTATATTAAAATGTTTGGTAAAATATATTAAATGGAACAGAGCTTGATATTCAGGTACTAACTACAACTAGTTTGGCCTTGTTGGCAGTTAAATCTTATTTTGAATTGTAAATTGGTTAAATTTGTTGTGGAATTTGTTGAGAAGAGAATATAAACTACTGAAAAACCATTTTAGTTTTAATTTTTCTGACCATAACCACATTATGCTAATGAATCTGTGTTAAAAAGACTATTTTAAATGTATTTCCTGCTTTTGTAAGCATTAAAGACTTATAGGAAGATTATTCAAACTATTTTTTATAAAATGAAAGCTATGACTTTTATTGGTTCCCCTCCCCCTTCCCCCTTTTGGAAGATATTTTGATTCCTTGTTAATTTTACCGTAAAGCTTACATATGGTTTTTTGTCATAAGTGCTTCATGGCACATGGACAGCTCACAAGTGGTTCAAATTTAATGTTGTATGTATGTTCATGGCAAAGTTTTGAAAATAAAAATTAAACATTTTTCTTAAAGTAGTCTTCTTTTTATTATTGAGAGAAAAACAGTAAAACTTACTGATTAAGAAAAATTTAAATGAATAATAGTGTAATTTTAGAAACTGTTTTGAAGACAGAGACAAAGACATTTTGTGCCTTTGACAAATAATGTGTTGGAAAAAGATTTCTTAATTAAGCACTGTACTAATGAGAAAAGCTCTCACAATTATACCGAATCAGGTACTATGTTTCCTCTTATTAAAACACAACCTTCTGTTTGTAAACTATAGTTTCTAGTGGGGAATTGCTATCCCAGGAGAATTAAGCTTTTGAGTACTTTAGCAATTTCCAACATATTATGTGTACCTGGTAATAAGGTTCTTTGCATATTTTGTGTTGTATGGTACTCGGACTCTTTAGAGATTACATAAAGCCTTCACAAGTTAGAGAAAAAGAGATATTAAGTTGACTCTTATTTTTTTTTTAACATCTTTATTGGAGTATAATTGCTTTACAATGGTGTATTAGTTTCTGCTTTATAACAAAAGTGAATCAGTTATACAGATGTCCCCATATCAGTTGACTCTTATTTAATAATTATTATCTTTGTGGGAAAATACATACTAATGTTTGATTTTGTTAATTTTATAACATAGGTTGAATTTTAGAGTGGGGTTTTTATAAGTAATGGAGGATAAAATGGGTGGGAGAAAATGGCACTCAGCATCTGAAGAAAGATAGAGGCAGTGGCTTCTAGAACTCATGCATTGCCATTGGAAAGCCTGTGTTGGGCATCACTGTCAGATCCTGAAGAATCACCTGGAAAATCGTCCTAGAGACATCCCAAACCATAGACTACAGTACTTTGTCACGTGTGTTGTCCTTTGTCATGTATTATAATCAAAATGTTTACATGAATAAAGAAAACCTACTAACTCTCATATGTGAAATGTATTTTAATTAATTAATTAATTAATTTTTTTGCGGTACGTGAGCCTCTCATCGCTGCGGCCTCTCCCGTTGCGGAGCACAGGCTCCGGACGTGCAGGCTCATGGGCCCAGCCGCTCCGCGGCACGTGGGATCTTCCCGGACCGGGGCACGAACCCGTCTCCCCTGTATCGGCAGGCGGACTCTCAACCACTGCGCCAGCAGGGCAGCCCTGTATTTTGATTTTTTACTTTTGGATTAAGAAGCTCACATTGCCATAATTACCTTTATCTTTTCCCCATATTATTACAAATTATACATACTTTCAAACGTACTTTAAGTTTCTAAATCATTGATGACTTGAAGTTTTAAAATGTATTTTAAGCCTTAACGGTAAGGTGAAAGCCATTCCATTAATTACACTTGCTCTAGAAATGAACACTTGCTTTGAATTGTAGTCATTTGGTTATTTGGATACATGCTTGTAAGGTTTGCCAAAAAAATGACTTGTTAATATCAATGTTGCATACACTGGTCACTGATGGCATCTTATAAATGATCTACCTGAATGTGAGGATCTGTTTGTTGTAAATCTGCTAGAAAACACTGCCTATTTTTGTGTGTGTTTTTCCTTACTAACAGATCCTGATAAACTCTACCCTCAGGTATGAACATTAACTCCTCCAGTTAATGAATTATATATTTACTGGCTAATATTGAATATAAATACATATATACGTTTATAAATACATATATATATATACATCTCTTTATAGCAGTATTTCCATTTGCACATTGGTTGCAACCCGTTTAAATCAAAAGATGAGTTTGAAAAGCTCTTATAAGATTAGCTAAGATTAGCTGAGACTAAAACTAAAAACTCCCTCCTTGGACTTCCCTGGTGGCCTAGTGGTTAGGATTCTGGGCTTTCACAGTGGTCGCCTGGGTTCAATCTCTGGTCGGGGAAGATCCCGCAAGCTGCGTGGTACTCCTTTGTAATTATTTTAATTTTGCCTGATCAATCATAAAAAATTTGTTCAACACCTGGAATAGATTTCTCTATTTTTTATTTTTATTAAAAAAAATTTTTTTTAATTTATTTTTTTGGCCATGCAGCACAGCATGTGGGATCTTAGTTACCTGACCAGGGACAGTGGGAACTATAGTGGGAGCTGTAGGGAGCTCCCCTACAGTGGGAGCTCAAAGTCTTAACCACTGGACCGGCAGGGAAGTCCCTAATTCTCTATTTTTAAAAATATTAAACCTTTGAGAGAATTCCCTGGTGGTCCAGTGGTTAGGAGTCTGCGCTTTCACTGCGGAGGGCCTGGGTTCAATCCCTGGTTGGGGAACTAGTATCCTGTAAGCCCCAAAGCACGGCCCCCCCCCAAAAAAAATTAAACCTTTGAAATCTAAACCTATTGTTTGATTTCATCCTTTTATGACAAGGGTTTTTATACTAAACGGTTGTCAGTGGAGCCTTGAAACCCCTGTACTACTTGCAGAACTCTGGATATGTAATTTTTAATTTTTCTGGAGAGAGTTCTTATTAAAATATTAAATGGTCTTTGATCCAAAAAGATGTAAAAGCTATGGCCTTATTGAATATGGGCTGTACTGTGAATTTTAAACATATATTTGAGATAATAGTTGTAAAACTAATTGTTTAAAGCATTCTGAAAACAATGTTAAAAGAAAAATCTATGCTGAAAACTAGAAAATCTCTGCATTTGTAGTACTGAACTTGGTCTTGAAGGGATTAGAGCAGATAAGACATTACTGGTGAAAGAGGGACATAAGGGTGAATGGTATTCCACAAAAGACATATCTTAGTCATTAAATCCTTTTCCTCCTTATAAACAACTTGTATTTTGCCTTGTTAACATACACCCCCAAAAAGTATGTTGTTTTATATTAAATGGTTGAAATCATTATTTAATATAACACAAGACCAGATTTGTTTTTGTATTTTGGGGGATGATGTCTTTTCATGTATTTGAAATAATGAGTAAAACTATATAACTCAGACCCTGCAAAAAATAAAGAACCAACCTGTTGGGAACATTCCATGCAGATTTCCAAAATGTATTTTACTTTAATATTAAAGAAAGAAAATAAATTTAAAAAATAATTTCATAATAAATAGGATTAATATATTTGACAGCCATTTTAGTTACAGAAGGGAAGGTAATATAGGCGCCTTGTAACTATGTTTTTTTTTTAACCAATGTCTTTGGTAGGTAGTAAGGCATAATTATTTGATTCTCTCTTAGAAGATTTAAAGTATCTATAATAGGTACTTTTCCACTTCAGTTTAATCTCTGCCTGATTTGACAGTGCCAATTTTTTTTTTTTTTTTTTTTTTTTTTGCGGTACGCGGGCCTCTCACTGTTGTGGCCTCTCCCTTAGCAGAGCACAGGCTCCAGACGTGCAGGCTCAGCGGCCATGGCTCACGGGCCCAGCCGCTCCACGGCATGTGGGATCTTCCCAGACCGGGGCACGAACCCGTGTCCCCTGCATCGGCAGGTGGACTCTCAACCACTGCGCCACCAGGGAAGCCCTGACAGTGCCAATTTTTTAATGTATCACTATCTAGTTTGGGATGGAGCGCCTTTACATTTCCTACCTATCAAAACTACTATTAGAGTCTTCATTTTAGTCCTCTAAATTGTTAGCAAGGTAAAATGGCCATAGAGAGCTAATATTACTTCCTGGAATTCTGTTTTGGTAGAAGCAAGTCCTGTATCAGGGCAGAATAGTTAATGTACAGGACTCATGTCCTCTCCCTTAAGCTAAGAGAAACTTTGACTGTTGGATTATAAAGACTGCTTTTAAGGAGGTCTGTTTGTTTCTTTGTTGTTTTGTTTTTTTACCTTGGGGGGGCAGACATTTTGTTGGAGAAAATAGTTTTATATAGCAGGATGAAAATTGTATGATTAATCACTTCCTTTTTTTAAAAAATGTTGCAGGGTATAGTTTAAAAGATCATCTTAACATATCAGCAATATTAATTTGCATAGTTTATAAGAAGTCTTGAAGCATAGAGAAAAATGTTGCTACATTTTAATAGTTTTTTGTCAATATACACATAACTTTTTATAACAATTTTGTGTTCAGAATAATGAGTAAATAGTGTGATTGAAATGAACAAGGTTTTGGTATAATTCTTAGGGAGTTATCCTAAGTATTTAAAATTTAGCACCTTAGTTACAATTAAATCAGTCAATATTATAAAATATGAGTATTAAAGACTCTTCTTATTTTCATCAAAATGACTTTATCTTTTTTTTTTTTTTTTTTTTTGGCCGTGCTGTGTGGCATGCAGTAATTCTTAATTCCATGACCAGGGATCAAACCCGTAACCCCCTGCATTGGGAGTGTGGAGTCTTAACCAATGGACTGCCAGGGAGGTCCCCAAAATGACTTTAAATGTTGGGAAAAGTTTACTTTTTATAGCCTTATAGTTAATGAAATTGAAATTTTTTTATCACATGCAACTATACAATTAGGAAAATATAAAATTGGGAAATTTGATTAATTTAAAAAGTTAGTTTGGCATATCTGATAAATTGATAGATTACCACTGTCAAGTTTTATTGGTGAGTCTATATCTATTGTTGTCCTCAGATAGAGCCTTTGCAAGGATTAGTGTAAAACTGAAAAAAATACTCAATGTTGAAAGCTGTCATTGTTGAGGTTTTTATGTAATCATTGTACCTGTGTCCAGTTTTGAATTAAAAATGCACAGTCCAAAATCATTTCTGTTATCATTTTTGGAAGATCTAGCATTAGCTTTGATAGTTTAGCATTAGTATATGTGAAATGTTTACTTGGCTAATTTATTAAAAGATGTGTGTTAAAGCTTGATATTTATGCAGTATTTAAATATATAGAGTATATTTGAAATAAATTCTCCAGATTTTTATATAAAGGATTATTTAAATGCTCAAAATGATTACTTAACTATTAATCTCTAAAAAAATAAAACATTAATGAAATATTCTTATTTTCATTTTTATTACATAATAACCAAGTTTACCTTCAAATCATTCATATCAAAATTATACTAGCTTGGCATTATATAATTAAAAAGAAATACAGTAATTTCAAGAGATGTACGCTTTCCACCAAATCTTTTGTCTGTTTTTATGAATTATTGAATTATTGGTTGTACTATTAGTAACCTGGGCAAAATGGAGAATAGGTGGAGGCACGACATTTCTCCTTCAAGAGGAAATGATGTATGGATAGTTTGGGATTATAAAGAATTTCCCTTGAAACATTTGTGTTTGGATATGGCTTCTTCAGTAGTTACAGTTTTGAAAATTTCTTTAAAGGACAATTTGGGACTGTAGATAAAATATTTTGTTTCTGCAGAGTTAGAGCTTTCTGAGCAAATTTTACTCAGACTTGGAACCTGGGCTCAAAGAGAAGCCTTCAAAGTTAAATTGTGACTGAATAGATAGTGAAAAACCATCCTGAGTATATATTAGTTTGCTAGGGCTGCCATAACAAAATACTACAGACTACAGGCTTAAACAACGGAAATGATTTTCTCACAGTTATGGAGGCTGGAAGTCCAAGATCAAGGTGGCAGTGGGTTTGGTTTCTCTTGAGGTCTCTCCTTGTTTTGGAAACTGCCACCTTCTTGCTGTCTTCACATGACCTTTCCTCTGTGCGTGCACATCCGAGGTGTCTCTTCCTCTTATAAGGACACCAGTTCTATTGAATAAGGCACCCACCCTTATGACTTCACTTAACCTTATTTACCTCTGTAAAGGTCCTATCTCTAAATGCAGTCATATTGGAAGTTAGGGCTTCAACATAAGAATTTTGGAAAGACACAATTCAGTGCATAACACAGATGTTCACATCTCTGTTATGCACAATTCAAGAGGGTATGAGACTGGAGACCATGGAGACATCTCTGGGCTGTAAATCTGGAGACACAAGTCTTGTCTTGCCCCTAAAGACATATGTTTACATTCCAAAGGGTAAGAGTACAGGATCCTTTCCAAAGAGAATTTATTTAAATTAAGGAGGTAAGGTTTATCTTTCCTTCTCTGGAAGAGAGGAGGGCTTCCATATAGGACTGATAACAGCTGTCCTATATAGGGCCCCAGATTCATATTTTGAGGTTCCTCATCGATAGTACTAAACCTAGTATATGTAGGCTGTTATCAGTCTGATAAGCTGTTACCAGTCTGGCTCTTATTAGTCACTGCACAGGTAAGAATTGAGAATTAGAGTATGGGAAACCAGTGTGGTTATTAAAAGTAATAATTAAATCTGTCGCTGCTCCAGAAACTGTGTGTACTTTCAGTACAATGTGGATAAATATAACTTAACAGACATGTATTAGCTGATGTTTCTTGAAACTGAATTCTGTTTAGTTCACATTTTTTGGTTATATTATGGTCAGAGGCCTGGGGTTATGAAAACCTGTGTCTTAGAAGCCAGAGTTCAGTCTCAAGTGGTTAGATGTTTCCTTTTATATTTTCTCCTAGCCTAAATGGGGCAAATTATCTAAGTAATTCAACTTAAGGTGATAATAAAAAAGTCCACTCCTGTGGGTAGAGGAAATTGTAAATATAGTAGTTCAGTAGTGAGGTATGAGCTGAGGCAAAAATTGGAAGTTATATGTGAAGAAACCAGACCCTGTAAGTCAGGAAATGAAAATTATTACAAAAGCAGAAACAACTAACTCTGGGTTAAAAAGAAAAAAAAATGGTGGAGCCATTTCAAAATTGAACTTTTACAGTTTTTTGAACTTTTTTGTTTGCTAGGTTAATAACTTCTGATAAAAGAAAAAGTAGAGTTTTTAAAAGTTTTTATTTTATGTTGGCGTATAGTTGATTTACAATGTTGTGTTAGTTTCAGGTGTACAGTAAAGTGATTTAGTTATACATATATCTATTATTTTTCAGATTCTTTTCCCATATAGGTTATTACAGAGTATTGAGTAGAGTTCCGTGTGCTATATAGTAGGTCCTTGTTGATTATCTATTTTGTGTATAGTAGTGTGTATATGTTAATCCCAACCTCCTAATTTATCCCTCCCTCCAAGCCACCTTTCCCCTTTGGTAACCATAAGTTTATTTTCTAAGTCTGTGAGTCTGTTTCTGTTTTGTAACTAAGTTCATTTGTATAACTTTTTTAGATTCCACATATAAGTGATATGTGATATTTGTCTTTCTCTGTCTGACTTCCTTCACTTAGTATGATTATTTCTAGGTCCATCCATGTTACTACAAGTGACATTATTTCATTCTTTTTTATGGCTGAGTAGTATTCCATTGTATATATATGAACCACAACTTCTTTATCCATTCATCTGTCGATGGACATTTAGGTTGTTTCCATGCCTTCGCTATTGTAAATAGTGCTGCAGTGAACATTGGGGTGCATGTATCTTTTCCAAGTGTGGTTTTCTCTGGATATATGCCCAGGAGTGGGATTGCTTGATCGTATGGTAGCTCTATTTTTAGTTTTTTAAGGAACCTGCATACTGTTCGCCATAGTGGCTGCACCAATTTGCATTCCTACCAACAGTGTAGGAGGGTCCCCTTTTCTCCTCACCAAAAGTAGAGTGTTTTTTAAAAATTCATTTCTTTTCAGTCCTCAAATTTTTTTTAAATTGCTAATCAGATACTGTCCACACTGAGATTGATGTATATATACATGGACCATAAGGTATATATATAGTCGGAGAATGCAAAAGCTAAGACTTTGCAGGCTATAAGCATTGGTTTATTCGTGATGTTTTTCTTTTTTGCCAATTTCTAATAAAATGAAATTGGAGGGGAGATCAGTTAAAGGCCTTCAGAATAGACAGAGACCAAACTAAAATAGTAATATTAAAGAGGAAATGGATTCCAGTGATTGTGAAGGTGAATTGCAAGGACAGTTGGATACTATAGGAAGCAAGGACATGAACTTTTGAGTGTAGATGATGTAGGAAATGTGGATGGGGGAGCAACTTTGAAAGAGAAGACAGTTTTAATCAAAAGATGGTAGTATGAGTGTAAATAGGGACTTGTTTCGAACATTTTTTTCCAAAGGAATTGAGACTTGAGCATTCTCTTGAGTTCAGTGAGTGAGCCAGGGAAATGAACCCATTAAGGATGCAAAGGAGAAAGGGGGAAATTTGCAGGACAAAGTTCTGGAGAAGGCAGGATGAAGATCATAGTTTTCTTTTTAAAAATTAACATTTATTACTGTAAAAATATCTAATGGTACACCCTCTTCATTATTCCAGTCCTGATAAAAATAAGAAAAAAAATTATGAGTTGGAATTTTGTTATCAAAACTTATACTCCTCATGGTGAATATCATAGTATTTTTTGAGGTGCTTATCAGTCTAGGATTGTGCAATAGCCTTCTGATGGTTCTTTTTACTCTCAGTTCTACTATGTGTATATTCCTCACTACAGATATTATAGTGTTCTTCCAAAGTGCAATCAGAAATTATGAACTCTTCTTTAGAGTAAATTGCTTCCCCTAAGTGATAAAATCCGTATTATCTTCATGATCTTGTCACATTTTCCAACAGTCTTTGTTCACTGCATAATCTACATACCAACCGCAGTAAGAGAATTCCTGATTTCTTTTATTTGAGGTAGACAAAGTAAATCTCTGTTCTTGGCCAACAAAAGAGCTCAATAAAATAAAAATGGTTCTACCGCAAAGACTAAAATTAGGAATATATATTAATATATTAAAGATTTTGTCTGTATATAATTTGCAATGATCTGCCAGAAATTCCTTACATAGACTTAATTGCCAGATTAATGCCCTGAAGTGAAAGTAAACAGTGCATGTACATATAATAAGAGCTAAGGACTGTAGTGATAACCCCAGGAGGCAAACATTTCAGAGTTTTACTACCTCATTTCCTGATTTCAGAAGCCAAGGATAGAAACTGGGGGGTTTTTGTAAGTGGTCCCACTCAGTTTTTTTCCCCTTTTTCTTTGGATTCTAGGAACATTCACTTTAATATCTAGTTGATTTTTTAAAAATCTAATTCTACCTGGTTAATATCAAACTTTCCTCAATAAGTCATTATAGACACAGTCTTTGTGTCCATGGTATTGTGGGCAATTAAGGGATGGGCAGAGAATCTAAGTGTGCCTTTTTCTGCCTACCTCTCTACTCGCCTAAGCAACATATCCAGTGAGTTCTCAGAGGTCACCAGCAGTAAAAGGAGCAGGGTTCCTTGGTGGAGCTACCCCAGGAGAATGTTAAATTGCTGGTTAATCTGCAGAAATCCTGGGGCAGGCACTGTACTTCTCACATCAATGGTTAGTGGGATGATGCTGAAATATTATTGAGAAGGACCTTTTGAGAAGTCTTAGAGACACCCAGGTGGCTGATATCTGGGGTACAGAAAAAAAGACTGGATGGAAAGTAGGGAGAACAGACTAGTTATCTTCAACTAGGACAGTGAGAGTGGGAGCAGAAAGGAGTTAAGAGATACAGGACATTGGAAAAGCAAAGGAAGCAGAATTAGGCACATAATTGCCCATAATCTTATTTTTTCATTTATTAACTAAAGCTATTCAAAATCTATTAATATACAGAACTTTTGTTTTTACTTGAAATAGTGATTAAAGATTTTGGTTGTAGTGTATCTTTTTTATGGATTTTCCCCAATATCATTTGGGTTGTACCATCACTGGAAATTTATAAGGATTTATGTGATTTAGCTGATTGCCTTTGTGGGAGTCCGTGTTGTTAAGTGCACAGACTGAGCCAATTGGCTGAGTTGAATCCCAGCACTACGTCCCAGCTCACCACTTTTTGGCTGGGTGACCTTGGCTACTGGCTTAATCACTCTGTAAATACTTCCTCTTTAAAACTGAGATTAATAATAGTGTCTACTTCATAAAGTTGCTATGAGGATCAAAGGTGTTAATATATGAAAAGTATTTAGGACAGCGCCTGGCACATAGTAAGAAAGATCTAAGTGTTAGCTATTGTATTTACTTTGCATTGACTATAGTACTCAGACAACACATTCCTTGAAGCAATCCTTATAATATGTGTTATTAGGAATACAGCATACTCTATTTTGACTTTTAAAGGGAATATATGCTTACGGTAAAACAGAACTGTCCAATATGGTAGCCACTAGCCAGTTGTGATGATGTAAATTAATCAAAATTAATAAAATTAAAAATTCAATTCCTTAGTTGCACTAGCTACATCTCAAGCACACAATAGCCACATGTGGCTATTACCTATGAAACTGGACAGTGCAGATACAGAACATTTCTGTCTTTGCAAAATGTTCTGTTAGAGCCGGCAGATAGTGAAACCTCCCTCCCATTCCTACCCCCAGATCCTTCCTCCCAGGGGTAATCCCTGTTACAGGTTTCTTGCACAGCTTTTCATGGTTCAGACACACAATTGTTTTTACATAAATATTATATAATTTGCACTGTACTGTGACTTATTTTTGTTTGTTTTAAAATACACTAACTGTATTGATTTTTTATTGATATATAATTGACATAACACTTCCTAGTTTTAGGTGTACACCATAATGATTTGATATAAGCATATACTGCAAAATGATTACCGCAATAAGTTAATATCCATGTATTGATTTTTGGAATATGTCAGCTCCCTACATTTAATCAATTAACAGTTCAAAGATTTAGAGCATATTTGGCTTAGGAAGCAACAATTCAACTATAAGAAATACGCATCTTGTTATATTTGGGAGCAGGTGTAAGGAATGATCTACTTCAGTCTTCTTTCTTGTGTGGCACATGCTACCCACAGATGTGAGTTAAGCAAGTTGAAAGTGATCATCTCCCATCAGCATGGCCAGGAATTCTGCAGCTCCTGTTCCCATATCACAGAGAGCTCCTGCGCTGTGGGAAAACCCTGCATAAATGCTGGGGTCACTGTGAAGATATCTCATTATGGGTTGGGAGGCCTGCCCCCGGCCACTCCTAGGCTGCGGAGAAGGGGACCCGGCGGTCCGCTTGGACGGCTTCCCCTCCAGCCGGAGGAACGCGAACACGTCCGCCCTCTTGCGGAGAGAGGCGCCCCCTGTCGCCCGGTCAAAGAGGCGGCGCGGGCTCGCGGGAGGCTGGGAACATGGCGGGGAGGCCCGCGGCCGCCGGCACCCCGCCGCGGGACCGGGACCGAGCGGCGCCCAATGTGGTGGCGTGGATCTCGCAATGGGCAGACGACCACCTGCGTCTCGTCCGGGTACCGCAGACCCGCCGGCCGGGCAGGTGGTGGGCGCGGGCGGCGCGGCGCGAGCCTGAGGGAGACGCGTCCTGGGGAGGCCCGGGCAGCGGACCCGCCGGGCCGGGGAGGCATGGAAGGCCGCGGGGGAGCAGCTCGAGGGCCGCCCGGTCAGGGCAGCGTGTGCGGGGCCGCGGGGGCGGTTGGGAAGGGCCGGGCAGACACCAAAGCTGGGCACGTAACTCCATAGGCCTGCGGAGAATGGAGGAGTTCGTTTCTTTAATGCAGTGAGAGGCCATTGGAGTTCCAACAAAGGGCAGGGGCGGGGGGGGAGGGAGGCTGCATTTTCGGCGACTAGACAAGAGAGGATTGTGGTGATTCCTTTCTTTCTAACAAAGAGGAATAAAGGGGGCTGCCTGCTTCGTGAATGGTGTTGGAAATTGCTGATATAGAGGAGTTGGGATAAATGAATTGTTAGGGAAATCTAGGGAGCTTTTTGCACGTGTGAACTTGAGGATGCCTATGAGACCTCTAGATGGAGATGAGTGAACTTGAAGATGGTCATTAGACTTCTAAACGTAGCTGTAGATGTTCTAGGCAACTGGAGACAGGAGTCATGTATTGAAGGGAAATCAGAACTGGGCATATAACTTTGGGAATGGGCTGCATAAACCTTGAGTAGTATTTAAAGCTTGGATGACGTCTTGGAGCCAGTCAGAAAAGCTCCTGAAGAAGCCCTAGAACTGAGACCTGGGGGCCTCTCTAACATTTAGAATTTGGGGCCTGAAAAGGAGGTCAGCAAAGACTAGGAAGGAACAGACAGGGAGGAGGAGGAATATCAGGAAAACCAGGTGTCCTGGAAGCCAAGTGAAGAGTATGCGTTCAGATGGAGTGATTAACTTTGTTGAATTCTGCTGGGAAATTGAGTAGGATCATCAGCTTTGCAAATACTTTGCAGCCAAGCAGCACAAGAGCCAGGACCATGTCTGTTTTCACTCACCAGTGCAGCTCAGTCCTTAGAGTAGTAAATACCACTTAGTAAGTGCTAGATAAATATTTGTAGCATTAATGCAATATATATATGTGAATATGCACACACATATATGTTAATTGACAAGGCCTTGGTTCTTCCAGTTAAGCAGGAAGAGATGCATTGGTTATTACAAATTAAAAAATAACCTCATCAGCACTGGGGAGGAAACAGTGTTAAGTTAGCAAGCACATGGATAGTTCATTCCAAATAATCCAATCACAGAATACCCTTGTGTATATTTTCAACTTCATCTCTTATATGCTTAGTTGTATTTATTGAAGGAAAGCATGTTAGATTACCACTGTTGAGGGAATTACAGTATCCTTATTAAATTAATTAAACTCCTTTAGGTCTGTTTCAGTTTAAACGAAGCACTTCAAAGGTATCGCTAAGTTTTTCCCAACTGTTTGCAACATGTATTTCCCAAGTGCTATATTTTAAGGTTTTGGTGATAAAGTTTTCTACCAGATACTTAAATTCTGCCTGCAGACTCAGGGTTATGGAGTTCCTGTGGGTCTTGCAGAAGAAGTAAGTATTAGACTAGTTCATGCATTCAGGGAACTCATGGTTAAAGCAATACAGTCAATAGAGAGCAGTACCATATTACGTATATAATTACTGTGTGTGCCAGTTTGGTTGGAGAAAAAGGGGAAGATTAATGGGCGGGTGGGCAGTTAGTTTTTTTGGAAGAAGTGGACCTTTAGTTGAAGGATATGCCTTATTTGGGCAGTTAGGTACAGAGAGGATTTTTTTCTGCCTTCTAATTAGTACTTTCACTATTGTGAGTAATAATTAGGATTAATCATTAAATCTCTTTTTGAAGAACATCAGCACCGTAATGGCCATAGCTGGAGTAATGTTACTTCTAAGAAGTGTTCGACTGGTAAGTTAAAAAAATGAAGAAGACATTATGATAAGCACCAGACAGTTAATTTTTCTCACTTCAAACGAGAAAGATGATATCTCAAGCGGTGTATCATTTTGTTATTCATATTAGAAGCTTTTAAATAGTATTTTAGAACAATGAACATATTTTAAGATGTTGGTTTAAAAGTAACACATCCACAGGATTTTATGGAAAGTAATTGCACAGCCTGTATTTCCATAATCATTTTTCTTCCTGCTTAAAAAGGAATCTGAAAAGGATTTAATTTGCTAGAATGGTGTAACCACTAAATTTGCATTTCAGATGTTGAAAACAGTCAAAAGTGTTTCCTATGGTGGTATTAAATTTAAATCGCCGTTGAATTATGTCCCTTAGAACTAAATAATTTATGCTTTCATTTAGTGTATTTTTTTGCCTTTTCAATAATGTATTAATAATAGACATTGTGGAAATCCATTTGATAATTCAAGATTTACAAGTATTTTTTAATACACTTTATTGTTATCATAGGATGTAATTTCAGTGTCACGTTCAGTGTCAGTGTCATGTGTCATCCAACTGCGATGGATATATTGCTTCTATATATATTTATTTCCTACACTTATCTCTATATTGTTTTGTATTATCATTGACTACACCCCATTACTTTATCATACTATATCTTTTCCAACTGTTGCCTTTTCACCCAGACACCAATTTCAAAACTTTTGTCTCTCTTTTCCCTTCTTTTTGTTTTAGTGCCTTGCACTCATCTTTTTAAACTGAGAGGTAATTGACATACAGTGAAAGTATAAGTTTAAGATGTACAGCATAATGATTTGACTTACATACCTCATGAAATGATCACCACAGTAAATTTAGTGAACATCCATCATCTCATATAGATATGAAATTAAATAAATAGAAAAAAAATTTTTTTCCTTGTGATGAGAAGTCTTAGAATTTCCTCTCTCAACCACTTTCATAGATAACTTACAGCAGTGTTCATTATATTAATCATGTTGAACATTACATCCCTAGTACTTGTTTATCTTATAACTAGAAGTTTGTACCTTCCAAGTTCCCCCTTCCCCTACCCCCACCTCTCCTAACCACAAATCTGATCTTTTTCTATGAGTTTGTTTTTGAAGTAAAATTGACCTACAACACTGTGTTACTTCCTGTTACACAACGTAGTGATTTGATATTTCAATACATTTCAAAATGATCACCACGAGTCTAGTTACCATGTCACTATACAAAGATATTGCATAATTACTGACTAAATTCCCCATGCTGTACACGTCATACCCGTGACTCATTTATTTTGTAACTAGAAGTTTATCTCCTAGTCCTATCTCCCTTACCTATTTCTTTCCTTCCCTCACTCCCCTCCCCTCTGGCAACCAACTGTTTGTTCTCTGTATGTATGACTGTGTTTCTGTTTTGTTGCATTTGTTCATTTATGTTTCAGAGTCCACGTATAAGTGAAATCATACAGTATTTGTCTTTCTCTGTCTGACTTATTCATTTAGCATAATACCCTCTAGGTCCATCCATGTTGTTGCAAGTGGCAAGATTCCATTCTTTTTTATGGCTGAGTAATATTCCATTGTATATATACATACCACATCTTCTTTATCCATTCATCTATCGATAGGCATTTAGGTTGCTTCCATATCTTGGCCACTGTAAATGATGCTGCAGTGAACATGTGAGTACATATATCTTTTCAAATTAGTGTTTTCGTTGTCTTTGGACAAATACCCAGGAGTGGAATTGCTCAATTATATGGTAGTTGTATTTTTAATTTTTTGAGGAACCTCCATACTGTTATGCATAGTGGCAAAACCAATTTATATTCCCACCAACAGTTCACAAGGGTTCCCTTTTCTCCACATCCTCACCAACACTTGTTATTTGTTGTCTTTATGATAATAGCCATTCGGACAAGTGTGAGGTGATATCTCATTGTGGTTTTGATTTGCATTTCCCTGATGATTAGTGATGTCGAGCATCTTTTCGTGTGCCTGTTGACCATCTGTATACCTTCTTTGGAAAAATATATCTTTAGGTCTTCTGCCCATATTTTAATTGGGTTGTTTGTTTTTTTGATGCTGAATTGTATAACTTCTGTGTATATTTTGGAAATTAAGCTCTTATTCGGTATATCACTTGTAAATAAATATCTTCTCGAATTCAGTAGGCTGCCTATTTGTTTTGTTGACAGTTTCCTTCACTGTGCAAAAGCTTTTAAGTTTGATGTCCCATTTGTTTATTTTCACTTTTGTTTCCTTTGCCTGAGGAGGCATATCCAAAAAAGTACTGATAAGACTGATGGCAAAGAGCATACTGCCTGTGTTTTATTCTAGAAGGTTTATGGTTTCAGGCCTTACGTTTAAGTCTTTAATCCATTTTGAATTTATTTTTGTGCATGGAGTGTAGTCCAGTTTCACTCTTTGACATGTAGCTGTCCGGTTTTCCCAGCACTATTTATTGAAGTGGCTGTCTTTTTTGGGGTGGGGGGGCTTGAACTCATTTTTAACCTTATATTTAATAGGCTCTTTCTTATAACAGCTCCATGGTTTTGTAAGTCATTCATTTTTAGCCTATGTATATTCTTCTAGAATGGAGCTTTTGAAACTTTAGTTCTTTTCATTCTACTTTTTTCATTTTCTTATATCTCTACATTCCATGACATATCTGTATTTTGAAGTTTCCAAAATTGCCAAAATATTAAATTATCTGATTAAGAGTTAAGGGGAAAATAGTGCTGAGGGATCATTTCTCTTATTAGCCCTTAAAAAAACACATGAATCAATTAGAGATCATTGTAAGTTTTTCGTTATTTTTAGTATATAGTTCAGACTTCACTTTGGTAATATTAAAAGCAGCGTGTGACGGACTTCCCTGGTGGCGCAGTGGTTGAGAGTCCGCCTGCGGATGCAGGGGACATGGGTTCGTGCCCCGGTCCGGGAAGATCCCACATGCCGCGGAGCGGCTAGGCCCGTGAGCCGTGGACCCTGAGCCTGCGCGTCCGGAGCCTGTGCTTCGCAACGGGAGAGGCCACAACAGTGAGAGGCCCGCGTACCGCAAAAAAAAAAAAATCAGAGTGTGTTACTGTTTATTATGTTCACTTTTATTCTCACTGACTTTAATTCTTCTTTTTTTTTCTCATTGACTTTCATGTCCTAATCCTGCTTATGTTAGGTACGTCATTGACTTATGCAAATTATTCAATGATATATATATATATATATATATATATATATAGTTATGACGTTATTTATTTTAGACCTAAGTTTGGTGTCTTTTTCTTAGATTTTATGGTTTTTGATAATAGTGATGAGAAGAGCAGACTAAGGAAGAGAAAAAGAACATTGGAACACTAGGGGATAAAAAACTCTGTTATAGAACAGTTGGAGATGTTTAGCTAGAAATAAGAGAAACCCCAATCAACAGTGGCTTAACCAATTAAAAAGTTGATTTTTCTCATGTCACAAGAAGTTTGGAGGTTAGAGGCTGCTAGCATTGCTTCCCCGACTCAGTAACATAGAATTTAGGTCTGTCTGATTTTCCTTGCCTTTCCTCATGGCACAGATGGCTGCTATAGCAGGCTGCTCAAGGCAGGAGGAGAGGAAAAAGGAAGGAAGGTGCCAGCCGCATCTTTTCCTTTTATGCAAAAAGCAAAAATGTTCCCGGAAGCCCTCTGTAGACCTTTGCTCACATCCTTTTGTCACATGGCCACCTCTAGCTGGGGAAAGTAGGCTGGGCAAGTGGCCGTTCGGCTTTTCCACCCCATACAGAGCATGTTGGCAAGGGAGAATGGGTTTGGGAATGGATGTTGCATTGATATCTTGCCACAAGGAGCCTTGATAATTCCTCTCCAGCTTTCTTTTTGGATTGCTGGTTTTCTCTCCTTCTTCTTCCCTTTGAGAGTTTATCAGTTTCTCATATTCTTTCAGTTACAGATTGACAATTCCAAATTTCGTATTTAAAAAATAAAAAAGATTATTAAGTTTGGTACTGTGCTGAGCCCTTTATATATATAATTTCATTTAATAGGTAAAATAATTCTGTGATAGAGGTATTCTTATGCCTAACTTTTATAGATGAGGAGCTGGATGGTCAGAGAAATAACTCTGACAAGATCATCCAGCTAGTACATGGCAGAACTGGATTTCATATGACATCTTCCTGAATTTAAAACCCTTATTATTTTCTCTTCACTGCGATGCTTCCAGCTTTTGTCTGTTTGCCTTTAGGACATGCCCTTCACCCTCTGAAGCTTGGGCATAGCACCCTTGTTAGTGGGATCATCTTTCTGCCTGCTCCGGAGAGCAGGCTGTGTTTATCACAAACTCAGGATTTTTTTGTTGAAAGATGTCTTCCTCAGGTGTTCCTATCCTTTCCATTTTGACCCTTTAGCACTTACACTTTATATTAAACCTATTCATGTGTTGCTCTATAGTTGTATTCTGGTTTTATGCATATTGTCTTTTCCTCTTCCAGATGATGCCTTCTGTGTCACAGAAATGCTGCACTGAACTTTTGGCTGTTGAGGGATTATTGGATTCCTCCCATCATGAGGTAGATGCAGTGGGATCTGCCTTTAGAGGTTCTTCACATAGACTGTGAGCTTCGTGAAAGTAGAACATTGGGTTCTACGTTTTTCCATTTCCTCCCCTAGCTCCTTAATAACTTCCAAAACTCCAAACATCAAGGCACACTTTTGCCCTTTTATGTGTATCCTTTAATGAAAACACCTCAGAATTTAAAGGACGGACCTGTAGTAGTTGAAGACATCTTTAATGTCTCTCTCTACTCCTTCTAAGTCTTGCTTCCCTGGGCAAAATACTCTTGGTTTTCTCAGGTGATGTAGTTTCCAGGCTCTTTACCATCTTTTTTCTCCTCTTCTGGCTTTGTTCCAGTTCAATGAAGCCTTTTATGAAATATGACACCCAGAACAGCCAGATAGATTCCACTTAGAGCCTGATTTAGAGTATTCTCTCCCTCACCTCTCTTGTTCTGGATCCTGCTTCTAATAATGTTGCTTTGGGTGGAACTTTGCAGAGGGGAGTTGTGGGGGGGGGGTGCTGGGCAAAGAGGAGAGGGAGTTTGCACTTTTTGTTTTTGGCAGCCTTGTCACATTTTCACTCATTTTGAGTTCACAATTAACTAAAACCTGTAAATCTTTTCCATATATACTGCTTTATTCTCTTCTATCCTTTAGTTTGGGAGGATACAGGGGCAGACTTTTATGTTGTAGCTATTCATTCTAATTGTCAGGATCTTTTTTTTTTTTTGCGGTACGCGGGCCTCTCACTGTTGTGGCCTCTCCTGTTGCGGAGCACAGGCTCCAGATGCACAGGCTCAGCGGCCACGGCTCACGGGCCCAGCCGCTCTGCAGCATGCGGGATCTTCCCGGACCAGGGCACGAACCCATGTCCCCTGCATCAGCAGGCGGACTCTCAACCACTGCGCCACCAGGGAAGCCCTGTCAGGATCTTTTAAAATACTAACTCCGACTTAGTATTCATACCCTTCCAAGCATCAGACCTGCTGATGTTCGATCCTTATGCTCTCATTCAAGTCACTGGAGAGGATCCAGGTCAGAGCCCTGTGGCTTACTCCTAGAGCGCCCCTCCCATTGACATTAACTCATCAGTGCTACCCTAGGGATGCCACAGAACCATATTGGGAGCCATCTATGTGGATGTTTAGCCCACATTTCTGTGTCTTTCCCATAAACTTTTCATAGACAACTTCTGTCAGGTGACTCACTCAAACTTTTCTTGTGTGTTTGATTTAGGATTTCTCTTCCCTTTTGTTTATGTTCTGCATATTCCACATTCTTGAATGAATGCTGACAATACATATCTTCAGAATCTTTTTCCTCACAGTGTTTTCTCTAGAAAAAGCAGTCACCTCCTTTTTATCTAGATTCACCAGTTGTTAACATTTTGCCATGGTTGTGCTTTCTCTCTCCCTCAGTGAAACCATTTGAAAGCAAGTTGCAGACATGATGGAACTTGTCCCATAAGGACTTCATAGTGTACTTCCTAAGAGCAGGGATATTTTCCTACATAGTCACATTAATATCACAGCTAATAAATTTAATATTTTTACAGTAATATCTAAAATCCAGTTCATATTCATATTTATCTTCTGAAAATATCCTTTGTAGCTGTTTTTTCCCCAGTCGAAGGTTCAGCCCAGGATCACACACTGTATTTAGTTGTCATGTCTCTTTAGTCTCCTTTAACCTAGACTTTTATCCCACTTTATGTTTAATTTTTGTCTGTCATGACACTGCCATTTTTGAAGAGCCCAAGCCACTTGTCTTAGAGAATGTCCCACAGTCTAGATTTGTGTTTCCTTGGTAGATTTAGTGTGAACAAGAAGGTGACGGTGTATACTGCTTCCTGTTGTGCCGCATCAGGAGACTCACAGTGTCCGTCTGTCCTAGAACATTATCACATCTAAGATAATTAATAACCCCTTAGCATCATCTAATACCCAGACCATATTAAGAGTTCCTTGATTGTCTCAGTGGTGTCTTTTTTCAATAGATGATCTGTTCGAATCAGGATTCAAATGGTTCATATATTGCGTTTGTTTGTTATATCTCTTATGACTCATTTATTTTATAACAGTCTAGAACCCCACCCCCATTTTTTCCCCTTTACTCCATTGATTTGTTAGAGTAACCAAATCATTTATCCCATTTTTAACATTCCACATTCTGGATTTGTCTGCTACAATATTTTTCTTGTTTGAAAAAAATTTTTTTAATGTTTAGACCAACTTTACTATCTTAGGAAGTTGGGTACTCATTTATCCTTCTGCCTGTATGAGGTTCTCACCCAGCCATGATTATGAATTAAGGTTATCTCTATAGTACTGTTAATATGGAAGACACAGGTATAAAATGTTGACTAACTCCAAGGTGTTAGGTATTTAAATAAATTCCTAATGTTGGCCTTTTGGGAGGGGCCTTTTTCTCCTATAAGATAAAAAATAAGGGAAAAAACCTTGTTGATTAGTAGTCAAATTTAACTTGCCTCAGTTTTGGTTAGGTTCTCCCAGCAGTACCTGCATGAATAGATGGTACATCTATAGTATAGGATAGTGACTATTTAGCCAGATTTGTGTGGTGCCATGTTTAGACTCACTGCTTTTTGATGGATTGTGTCATATTTCGAGGATGTAGGCTTTTAGAAATTAGGAGTCTGTTTAATGTTCTCTATATAGTAGCTTGAAATAGTAAAATAATGACTAAATATTTCTAAATAATGTTCCCATAAACACTTTGTGTTAAATCTTATTAAAATTTTAATATAAAATTAAGAACCAAATAAAAAATTTCCAGTGGTTATATCTTCTTTAAAATGTTTAGAGAATTTGACATGCTTAATTTTAATATGAAAATGGTAATAAAATGTTATATTTTTCTCCTTGTAAATCAACAGACATCAAAATTCACAAGTCCTTCAGATATTCCAGTAGAATTTATAAGAAGGAATGTTAAACTACGAGGACGACTACGCCGAATAACCGAGAATGGTTTAGAGATTGAACATATTCCCATTACTTTACCTATTATATCTTCATGGAGAAGTAAGTAAGGTGCAAAAATAATAACACTAAATAACTATTTTAATGTTCCTTTATTAGAAGTTATTTTAAAAATAGCAAAAAAAAGTCATTTTAATTTTTAGTAACTTTCCATTGTCTATGAGGGAAAGTCCAAATTCTTGACTTACATACAAGAACTATTTAATTTGGCTCTAGATTTCTTTTCTTCCTTCCCTCCTTTTCTTATTCAACCACTCAGTCGTTCATTCAGGCATTCAAGCATTTATTCCACAAATATTGAGCACATGTTATGTTCTAGGTCCTATGCTAGCCATACGTGCGGAGTGAAATAAACAAGACCACTCTACCCCTTGGAGCTTATAGTACAGGTGGAAGATGGGCAACAGACAAATGAAAAATTGTCCTAAGAGCTATGAAGAAGAGGGTCAGGGTATAGGATGAGAATTATTGGAGGTTGTATGAAGGGCGAACCTACATATATAGTAGTCAGAGAAGGCCTCACTGAGGAGTTGCTATTTAATCAGATACCCGAAGAATGGGAGGGGGCTGGCTAGGAAGAATATGTGTGGGGATGAGTTGGCTCTTTTGGTAAGCACGTGAAGGCTCGTCTGGCCAGGGCATAGGGAAAAAGGGGACAAGAGACACCAAAGGAGGCTGGAGAGCTGGGCAGAGTCCATAGCTTTGCTGCTGCAATTCCCATTTCTCCCTGCTTCATGGCAAAGCCCCCAGCCACACAGACATGCCTGCTGCTTCCATGTGTTCTCATGCCCTGGGCATAGTTCTTTGCCCAGAGTGACTTGGCTCCTGTGGATTCTTTAGGATCTAGCTCAAATGTCAGCTCTTCTGTGAAGCTCTCCTTAACTCCCAAGCAGAATTAGCCTCTTTCTTTCCTGTCCCCCAAGCAATTTATACACACTGCAATTAAAGTACTGAAACACATTTTCCTGTAATTATATATCTAGGTTTATATCCTTCTATTAAACTGTGAGCCCCTGGTGGGCAGGGAACTTTTCTTATCTATCTCATTATTCACAGTCCCTAGAAAAATAATTGTTAGCTAGCAGAGACTTGGCAAAATTTGTCAAATGAATTAACTGAGTTACATTTAAAGATCTTCTTAATATTATTTTACTGTTTTGAAGAAAGGGATTCTTATTTCTTTAGCCTCAGATGAATGAATATCACTCTGTTCAATTAGATAGGGCTGCAAAGGAATAAGATTAATTTTTTTTCCCCAGACATACCTGAAATGATTGACTTCTTTAACAAATCAAACAGTATTTTTCCCTAAAGAAAGATACCTGAGATGTTTATTTGGCCATTTAATGGCCATTTCAGCTCTAAGCATGGTTTATACTTCATAAGTCCTCTACCTTCTTAGTTGTTGTAATAATGCTACAATAATTTAAATCTCTCCTGTCTGAAATAGTGATGATTCTTTAGTGCTTAGACAGCAAGGTCATCACTTGTGATTGTCCAGGCTGTACATCGCACAACTTCAGGGATGGTATTCAGTGGGAATCTGCCCCAGAAGTCGAGCAATGCCACAGCACTCTAATTGCCATAAACACATATTGTTATTAATGGGTTTCACATCAAATAAAAATGTTTATCAAGTTGGTACGAACAATCAAAATTTTAGAGCTGAAAGGAAACTTACTTTTCTCCCCCACTTATTTAAATATTTTCTATAGAAGTTAAAGGCCATGTATGAAGCCATCTACCTAACAGTTGATGAAATCAAAGGTAGAAAACAGATTTTCTGCTACCCAGTCCACAACTTTATGTATACAGATGCAAAAGTTAAAGAAACAGACATGTCTTATTCGTCCCAACAGATGATAACCAGTACAAATGTAACGGTAGTGTTAATACTTTTTGTAACTGACATAAATTGTTGATGTTAAAGAGATCATTTTGCATTTTCATTTGTTAAACCTGTTTACTTATAAAATGGTTATAGAACTAGAAGGTTGCTTTCCAAGCACTATTTTGACTGATATAATAAGATGTTACAGCATAATCTTTTTCATTTAAAAATAGCTGTTAATTGAAAGCTCCTTATGTTCCTTTCACTATTTTTACTACCTGGCCTGTAAGATAGAGATGGACTTTTATTTTTTTTTATTTTTTATTTTTTAAATTAATTTATTTTTTTGGCTGCGTTGGTCTTTGTTGCTGCACACAGGCTTTCTTTAGTTGTGGTGAGCAGGGGCTACTCTTCATTGCGGTACGCGGGCTTCTCATTGCGGTGGCTTCTCTTGTTGCGGAGCACAGGCTCGAGGTGCGCAGGCTCAGAAGTTGTGGCACGTTGGCCCTAGAGCATGTGGGCTTCAGTAGCTGTGGTGCGTGGGCTCAATAGTTGCAGCACGTGGGCTCTGGGGAGTGCGGACTTCAGTAGTTGTGGCGCGCAGGCTCAGTAGTTGTGGCGCATGGGCTTAGTTGCTCTGCGGCATGTGGGATCTTCCTGGGCCAGGGATCGAACCCGTGTCCCCTGCATTGGCAGGAGGATTCTTAACCACTGCGCCACCAGGGAAGTCCCAGGGATGGACTTTTGATTTTATTGTAAGGAAGGCTAGGATTCAGGCTCCCCAAGTTAAGGCCATTCTAACCAAAAAGATTTAGCTCAGAAAACTACATCAGAGTAGAGTCTGTGTGGTGTAGTAGAATGTGTATTGGCGTGGAGAGCTTGTGTTCTATTTCTAGTTTTGGCTTATGGTTTCCACCACCATCAAAGAAGAGAATTATAATATTTCCAAGACTCCTTCCCCATGACTATTCTGTGATATCCCTTCCTTCCATGCTCTTATCTTTGGTGTGTATGATGAGGAGGCAAACACACACAGAGCTGAAAATTTTTATGAAGCGGAACTCTTAGGACACTTCATTTCTTCAATAAATGTTTACTGAATGCCTGCTGTTTTGTCACAGTCTCAGTATATAGTGGCAAACAATGGATGTGATCCTACAGTAGTCACAAAACCTGCAATCTAGTGAGGATATTACTCAAAGCTTCTTCTATCCGGGGATGGTAAAAAATAATCTTTTTGACGTATGTGATACTCCTGTCTCGTGAAATTGTCCATTGTCATGAATTCACTTATAATGTTTTCTAAATTGAGGGTATAAATCAGTTGTTTTTCTATCATGTACTATCTTTATAAAAACCTTAAGAATATTTAGTTATGAAGTTTCCGACCCATCTGATGGAACAGAAATATAGCAAACTCCTTAGTGGTGATTTGCTTCCATATTCATCTTATGTCTGCCGTTTTTTCCAGGTGCCCATGGTCTTTCCCTTACTTGACATACTCACTGCCTCTTCCTCCTCCTGCCTCTCTGTTCATTCTGCAAAACCCAAGTCCTGCGCTTGGGCTCTTCCACTGGAGCCCATGTTGCTGTCCCCTTATAACCTTTGGCATCATCTGTGTCATCCAATACAGTATGAATTAGGCTTTTTTAAAATATGTGCATAAAAGATTTGTTGAAGAGCTGGTAAGATAGAGGGATTCACACAAAGCTAAAATTAGACATCATAAGCATTAAAAGTTGCATCTCCTTTTTCAAAAAAACCTCAACTGTTTGGGCAAAAATATATGATGTATATAACTAACCTTATTCAGTAGATTAGTTCTTGGAAGATTTATTTTTAAATTTTTATTGGCCGCATCATATTTTAAATGCTTAATGGGGAATTGCTAATTTTAAAGGAATCCCAATGACCTTTTGTGAAGTGAAGAATTAGGACATTAATACTTCAGGTTGATAGTGTTGACTTAAATTCATGTTTTTGATCCCAAAAATTTTGGTCTTAAAGACTAGAGGATGTTTTATTGGAAGACAGCTGGTGTTGATGGCAGCATTAAAGGATTGAAGAGAGACCTCAGAATCTTCAAGCTTCCCTTAACTCATTATGTACCAATGATTTAAATTCATCTAGTCTTTATTATATGTTCTGCCTTAATCTAATTTGTGTATTTACTGTGTCACAGATTTTTCTAAGGAAATAATCCTACTTACACCTTTTGATACTTATCGAACTGAAACTCTAGGACAGGTTTCAAGAACCCATGCCCTAAAGAAAATGTTTTTCTATCATCAAATAATATTGTGGCAAGCTTCTAGGATATCTTCCTGAACTCAAGTATTACTTTTTCCCTAGTAATTAAATGAACTTAACTTTATACTTTCAGCTACTTGTATAAGAGTTTAACATATGTTAAATGTATAATTTCTTTCAAAAAAAGTCATTAAGATTTTTTTTTGTCAGCCATTATCCTTTATGGAAAGTTATAAACTTTTTCTGCAATAAAATCCTGTTATTAAAGTTTAATTGGTTAAAATTTTATCAAGAGTTTGCCCAGACTTTCTTATCACTATGTTACTTGGGTAATAAATTGATAAAATCCTGTCTGGAAGTCAGTTTTGTAAGATGTATATTAAAAAAATAATATTGATATTAATCAATATTTATTGAGATGGGAAAATATCCTTAGTATATTAAGTGAAAATGCAGTTTATACAGTCCTATTGGTCGTAGGAGCTTATATTATTGAACGACATATCTTGTAGCATTACGTGTATGTGTGCAGAGAAATAAATCTGGCAGTTTTTTTTTTTTTTTTTTTTGCGGTACGCGGGCCTCTCACTGCTGTGGCCTCTCCCGCCGCGGAGCACAGGCTCCGGACGCGCAGGCCCAGCGGCCACGTCCCACGGGCCCAGCCGCTCCGCGGCACGTGGGATCTTCCCAGACCGGGGCACAAGCCCGCGTCCCCTGCGTCGGCAGGCGGACTCCCAACCACTGCGCCACCAGGGAAGCCCAAATCTGGCAGGTTTTTTTTAAAAAGGTAAATTGGTTAAACCCTACATCCTGTTCTGGATCTTACTGAAATGAGTTTTTGAAATTTCCATCTGTTACATACTTGTATTGTTTTAAAAGACAGGTTGACTATAGAAATGAATGGATCTATATCTAGATAGTCTGGGTATTTATAAATAAACGTAATATATCCAGTTGTTTTTTGGAGCCCAAATGACTTTGGAATTTGCTTTTGCAACGTGGTATTAAAGCTAAAACTCTCTTCTCCCTAACCCTTTTAGAAGAGCCGTGTGGTGCTTTGCTGGTTAAGTTGGCTGGAGTAGAACTCACTGAAACTGGGAAGGTGTGGTTACAAAAAGAGCTAAAACCTTCCCAAGTAGTATGGTTCCAACTTCTTGGAAAGGAGAATTCAGCACTCTTTTGCTACCTTTTAGTGAATAAGGTAAGTAGTGTGAAGAAATAACTAGCAATATTTTATTCTTATTATTTAATACATAAACTCGTCATTAATCAGAGCCTTGAATATATAATGAGACTGAATTTTTTGTCTTTTTAAAGTATGACTCACAGTGATTATGTATAGAGAACTAGATGTTTCATATATAAATTTTGCTATAAAATTTGTTTATTATAGAAAAAATTATGTTTATATGTTTATTATAGAAAAAATAGAAAAGTTAAAAACCTTCGAATTATTATTGACTCTGGACATTGCCAGTTTAAGGAGTATCTTATACATTTATTTATGGACATTATATCACACTTGTTATTATAAACCACTTGTTGAGTGCGACTTGTCAACTGAAAATTGCAAAGAGCAAGGGTGTTTTCTGAAGGTAAATATTGCTCATTCTGTTCCAATACCTTGTAGATAGGTATGCCTTAACATATAAGTCTTTGAACTCTAAAAACATTGAGCATATTTAATACTACTGGGCATATTTAAATTGAGCCTATTTAAATACTATTCATGATCAGTAGTCAGTCATCTGAAGACATTGCCTCAGAGTTTCCTTACCTTTATGACTGGCCATTAGCCATTCTGTAACTGCGGATGCCTGAGAGCTTCATTACTGTTGCCCTGTCACTGTCTTGAGTCCTTTGATGTGCCTTCTTCCAAATTTCTTTTGGTGGACGATTACTGAAAAAAGAACATGGAAAAATAAAATAGTTGAAATGTTATTATAACAGGATTAAGGGTAATTTTTCTTATTTTTAAAGTTCCTTATTATGTAACAAACAAGAATAATCTGAAGAGAAAAATAACCTCACATTAAAGTGATTAGAATTGTAACTATTTTAATTATTAAAGCTTTGTGAATTATTAATAGAACACCTAGTGAAATCCATTAATTTTTGCATGTCCAGATCACATTCAGTTCTTTCAAAATAAGAATTATCCAATACTGATTGGTTGAAGCATCTTACACTTGACTAAGTTGATAATACAAAAGTATATAAAAGATCCCAAAGGCCTTACAAAAATATTAACTTCTCTTTTCAGTTGAGGAGTATATATTATTTATCCTCAAAACCCCCCTATGGAATCATTTTATTCCCATTTACAGGGGCGACTCTGGGTAACCAAGTAGAAGAACCGGTATTCAAGCCCAGCTCTTCCTGGCTTCTGAGCCCACACTTTACATTATCTGTCTTTACCTTATACTCTTTCCTAGAAGGTGACCAAATTATGCTTTATGCAATTTCGGTAATTTACTTCTGTTGAATTTTACTGTAGTGTGAGGTTGAATTTTAATTATTTTTATTTTGGTTCAGCTCATTAAATTTAAAACATTGAGACAAATATGATAATCCCTTTAAAACTGTATTTCTTAGCCGCTTATCATCATGTACCAAAAGTTACTGCATTTAAAGGAACAAAATGTTACTTTATTCCTTTATATAGTCTTAGAAAATGTTTCCTACTTTAAATTTTTAGTTTTCACATTAAAAAAATTTAACTGTGAATTACTTGTCTAATGAAGCTATAAAATTACTAATACTTTGTTAAAATTAACCTTGTTAAGTTAAAATCCCACAAGGACTATGGAAATAGCTAAGCAGGATCTCCTTTACACTGTAAATTAGCGAGAAAAAAAAAAAATCCCATTTATCTGGTTTCATTAGGCAGTGAGGTATGAATGAAATTTCCTGAAGGGTGAAGATTCAAGGGCCAGGACTATTTTTATGTTCGTTATTTTATGGGACATCTTTTAAAAATGTATTTACATGCCAGTGCCTTCCTTAAACACTGGACTTTTGAACCTAAATTAACAGTTCAGTGATGATTCATTTCATTTTGCATTTGTCTACGTTTTAGTTTCGTTACTTTTCTTTGGTTTCTTTTTTGCTATGGCCTCCTGTCATTTTACCTATCTGGTGTGTGCTCCATTTCCCCTCCAAACGACAACAATAAAACCAAAAAACCCTTTTCGTGCTTTATTGCTTCTGCACATTTTTGGGTAGGAGACCAGTGAGCCTGTGGAGAACTATATGTTATAAAAGAGTGAATTGTCTTTGAGCAATGGTCTCTTCTAGTAATGAAATTCTTGGATCTAGCATTAACTGTTTTAAGCTCTTAAGGACCCTTTTGCATTTATATTTTTGACTTTTATTTGGAGGACTCAAGTTGCAGAATGACTGATTTTAAAGTAAATAAAGTGTTACAGGTATGCTAGTAACTTTATTAAATAATTGGCTTGTGTTATTTTTTTATTCAAGGGTAGATATTTTAGTGTGAGTCTGAATGAAGAAATTTTGAGAAGAGGCCTTGGCAAAACTGTTCTCGTTAAAGGGCTAAATTATGATTCTAAAATCTATTGGAGAATTCACAGAAACTTACTTAAAGCTGAATTAATAGCCTTAAAAAAAGGAGAAGGAATATGGAAGGAAGAATCTGAAAAAGAAAGTTATTTGGAAAAATTCAAAGGCTCCTGGAGAGAAATATGGAAAAAAGACAGTTATTTAAAAAAAATTGGATCAGATTTCAACTTGAAAAAAGAAAGCTATTATGACAAATTTAGAAGGACTTATGAAACATGGAAAGAAAACATGAATAACTACTCCTTAATACTGAAGTTCAGAGAACTTCTGAGTCGCATACACTTTCGTAGAAAAGGATGAAATATTCCAAGAGACCTGGAGGTGACCTACTCCAAAAAGAATAAAATATAATGGATAAATATAATGAATATTTTTCATTGAGTTGAAATGGGAAATTTCCCCAAATGATCAAAGTTGCATTCTAATGTATTTAAATATTTAAGAGATGATTCTTATAAATGTAATATCAGAATAATTTAAATAAATTGTGATTAATGTAATATCCTTTTAGGAAAATGAAACGCTCTATAAAAAGTTATCAGGTTGAGGGCGATATACATGTAGTGATAATATATGAAGAGAGAGTTTAACTATTGGCCATTGTATTATTTTAGTCATTTTGGGCAGCCATATTTAACTTTTGTTTAAAGAGAGTATTTGTTTACTTTTGATTACTTATAATAAAGGGACTCTTTATGCATCATGTCTGAGGCTGCTCTTTTCTCTCCACTACTTTATAACTGCTTGTGAATTTGAGGCAGAGCTACAAGAGAAGGTCACTTAGACCATTTTCTACTAGTAAAGAGTGGCATGGGCTTCCCTGGTGGCTCAGTGGTTGAGAGTCTGCCTGCCGATGCAGGGGACATGGGTTCGTGCCCCGGTCCGGGAGGATCCCACATGCCGCGGAGCGGCTAGGCCCGTGAGCCATGGCCGCTGAGCCTGCGCGTTCGGAGCCTGTGCTCCGCAACGGGAGAGGCTACAGCAGTGAGAGGCCCGCGTACGGCAAAAAAAAAAAAAAAAAAGAGTGGCTTATTTCTACCTGTTGTTAAATGAGGGGGATAATCCTGAGGACAAAATCATGAACGAGACGAGGATGGCAGCACACAGGATAAAAAGAATAGGGATGCCTTCTGACATTGTCGAGCTCCTAAGGGCTTGAACTCTCTTGCTTCCCAATTTCTTATTACGCAAGATAGTAAATTTCTTTATTTTTAAAGCCAGTTTTAGTTGGTTTGAGGATGTGATATACACACATACTTGCTGCTAAAATCCTCCTGACAGTATAAGCTTTTTTCACAACACCAGCAATAATCCACCCACAATGTCTCCAGAAGTTTTTCTTTTTTTATAATTATTTTATTTATTTATTTATTTATGGCTGCGTCGGGTCTTGGTTGCAGCACACGGGCTCTTTCTTGCAGTGTGCAGGCTTCTCTCTAGTTGAGGTGCGTGGGGTCAGTAGTTGTGGTGTGTGAGCTTAGTTCCCCTGCAGCATTTGGGATCTTAGTTTCCTGACCAGGGATCGAACCTGTGTCCCCTGCATTGGAAGGCAGATTCTTTACCACTGGACCATCAGGGAAGACCCTCCAGAAGTTTTTCTTAATGATTTGTGATACTGACCAAAGTCAGAGGTATCATCTGGTCTAAATAGTTGACTCCTGTCAGAATCAGTAATATAGAATGAAAAGTTTACTGCTGCTACCTGATTAAAACAGGAAACTGCTGCTTTCCTGTTTAAAACATTGCAAAGTAGATTTCTCAACATTTTCTAATTAAGCAACATTAATTTTTAGTGAGGTCTCAAATCTTCCAAAGATACTTTTTGTGTGTGTGACTTTATTTCATCAACTTTGGGGTAGGATAGGAAGTTATGTGGTAGTTTTTATTCCCTGGGTCTAGTGCCTCAATAGCTTTTTGTTTCAAGAGAATGTTTTATTTTTATTTAGAGATTTTAACAAGAGTTTTATTTAAGGATGTTAAACTAGTTTTGTGGCAAGCTCTTGAGCCTTTTTTTTTTTTCTCAGTTTGCCTCCCAATGATGTCAGATCTCATCACAGTTATCACTGATGGCCTCTACCAGCTCAGCCAGTGCATTTTTGTCTTTCCAGTTAAGCTGTGTGAATGTGGGGCTGGTGCAGGTCTTTCTGGGGACTAGGTGACCTGGTCTAATCTTTCCCTTGAAGATATAGTAGGGAACCCTGATTAGACCAGCTTGTTTGATGGTCCAAGGGCAAGGTGAACTAGATAATTGCAGAGAGGCTAGATCTTTGTCACGGGAGCTGGTTATAAGAGGGCCATCTGAAAAAAGTGGAAAAGTCCTTTTAGGCTGAATTTTTGACTAAAGCCCAGGTTCTTTACCTTTTTCAAATAGAGGATTTACTACTTCTTAGTCTCTTATCTTCAAAGCAACAGGGTCTATGACCACCGTTTTCTCCTTGACCTTTTTTCCTTTTGGTATCTTGGGTATTTAGAACCCTTTACTTTTTAAATATATTTCTATCAAATGAGTTTAGTTCTTACTGTATTTCTAAAAGGTTGAATTTTTATGGCCCTTTCAAATCTATTTTGTCTTAGAGCCACATTTCCTTTTTGGGGTTTTATTTGTTTTTCATTTTTCAATCATGCTTCTTATATATGCCATGTTGACAGCAATACCAGCTTTATCATAATTAATGGTGAACAAAACTTGGGAGAAGAGTGAAAACTATGCCCATACGTATATCATTCAGCACTGTCATTACTGGCAGCTAAAAGCATATTCCAGCAACATCCAAAGGAAGAAAACAGACAACTAAGGGCTCCTTACATGTTGCTTTCTGTTTGTTGTGTTGGTGTTTCTGTTAGTTCCATCCATGAGACAGATGGACAAATACTGGCTCTTCTCTAGCACATGGGACAATTACTGTTCAGTGAGGGCTCCATAGGCTCGCTATCATACTCCTCAGGCTTGGGAGATTCTTAACTCTTCTTTCCCCACCTGCTTGACTCCCAAGGCAGTCTAGTCCACAGCCCTTGACTGCTGGATTCTCACCATCTGGGATGGGAAGGACACTTGAGTTTGCTTGTGGTAGGTGACTGGGCTTAGTTACTCCACTCACTGTGTATGTTGGGGAGTGTACTAGCAAGCCTGATCATTCCTGCCACTTTCTATGATGTCAGCCCGACTTATAGGAAACTCCTGTAGTCACAAACTGACCACCAGGCATTTCCTCTTTTGCTTCCCTCTTTTTATCATGCTTCTTTCTCCTTAGGAAAATGAGGTCCAGTGGCTTAGTAAATGTCAGGAAAGAGATAATCACTATTTCCAAACTTAGTGGAAACAGGATACTTGGCACCTTCAGTCTTGTAGAAAGGAGAGTGCAGTGCTAATGTCAAGTCTTTCTCCCCTATGTAAATAGGAGAGGGCAGGGATGGTTGCTGCCTAACAAACTAACTGCCCAACTCCTCCTTGCTCCAAGACCTCTTATATCTCCTGGTCATGGAACCTTCTAAATTGGCTTGACCTTTCCCACCTCTGGGAAAGCCTGGGGAATCTGCTGCCTGAAATGCCATCTTTTAAAAACTGGAGTCAAAGAAAAATTAGGGCCACTGATCGCAACAGTTTTGCTGTCTGTCATATCTGGCAACTCCGAGCATGGTAAAGATCCCAGTCAGTACCTCATACCAAGCTGGTACACTTGCAAAACCTGCTTTAGGAGAGTGAACTGCGTCTGAAGCAGGCAGGCAGTGGTGTGCCAAGAGCTGTATCCTCTTCTGGATTTCTTTAGCATCATTTGTATGTTTTTTTTTCTTCTTCAGATTCTACATATAAGTGATACCATATGATATTTGTCTTTCTCTGTCTGACTTACTTCATTTAGTGTGATAATCTCTAGGTCCACCCATGTTGCTGCATGTGGCATTATTTCATTCTTTTTTATGGCTGAGTAGTATTCCATTGTATTTATATGTACCACATCTTATTTATCCATTCATCTGTTGATGGACATTTAGGTTGTTTCCATGTCTTGGCTTTTGCAAATAGTGCTGCAGTGAACATTGGGGTGCATGTATCTTTTCGATTTGTAATAGTTTTGTCTGGGTATATGCCATGGAGTGGGATTGCAGTATCATATGGTAGTTCTATTTTTAGCTTTTTAGGAGCCTCCATACTGTTCTCCATAGTGGCTGTACCAATTTACATTCCCTCTAACAGTGTGGAAGGGTCTCCAGCATCATTTGATTCCTCACCAAGGTGAAGTTTACATCTTTGAGATATGAGTCTCTCCCTGGAGAAATGTAATTCCATGTACTGTCAAGGGGCATGTTGTTGACCGTCTGTCCTAAAATTCAGTGGTTGCATATGGCATTGGTTTGAAGACAGTGACTTTTCATAAAGAGACAGCATATTTCTAAAAGCCAAGAAACAGCAGCATTTCAGAAGTTCAAGGCACCGATAGAGTCATTATTGCTTAAGTCACCATTAAAAGAGATGGCAGACATACTAAGGAGAAGCAACTGCTGCTGGGTAGCTGGGGTGGAGATGATTTTCTGGCTCTTTTTTGTGGTGTGAGGAGGGAAAAGTTTTCCTTGACCTTCTGAGGGTCCCTGGCTGGGTTTGAAAATTAAAGTGACAAAGATTAACAGGAGAAAAGCACACATATTTATTTAATACAAGTTTTATATGACACAAGAGCCTTCATAAGGAAATAAAGACCCAAAGAAATAGTTAGACCTCAGTACTTTATGGTAGGCTTGATGAGCAGAACACAGTCATGGAGGAATATGATAGGGAAAGGAGTCTGAGGTAATTGTAAACTGGGGGAAATTTAGCAAGCCCTGTTTGTTAGGATTCCTCTCAGCATCCCTTTGTCTTTGGAGATAAGGATGCTCCTTTCCTCCAGCACTTCTCATGTGAGGATTTTATGGCCTGTTTCAGGGAAGAAGGGTGAGGGAAGGGGGAGGTCAGAGTGAACTTCCTCCTTCTGCTGTTTTCTCAGACTCCTTCAGCTTAAAATATTCAGTATACTAAAGTGCCATATTTGGGGGTAGCATGTTCCAAACCCCACCATTGGTTTGGAACTTTTCTAATGCCATTACCAAAGTAGCGATTTCATTGAAGGCAAATCGCAGGAAGAAAGTAATGCAAATTTATGAAAAGAGTGAAGAAAATAAAGAAACCCAGGATTAAAAATTAAAATGTTAACAGAAATTTAAAACTAAAATAGTAAAAAAAAGCTTAAAAATGAACTGTATTTCTATTTCAAGATGGCTGTTGAGCTCACTCATTTCACTTCTATTCAAATTATGTCAAAATATCAAACAAATATTAGAATGGAAAAAAATGGTATCAGAGTTGGAAAACAGTGTATCAATAATGCCATTAATTAGCTAGATATTTTGAAGTTTTGCAAACTGTGATGAAAAGAATTTGATTAAGATACTGATGATTCTAGGGTTCAGTATTCCTCAGGAAAGAAGGTGAGTTCATTTAGGAAGTAAGTCCATACCCTAGTTTGGAATCTCTGAGTGGTACGAATTCCTTTTGCTTAGGTCCCAAGGTAGTTCCTCATGATCTGGAAGCCTAAGGCCAAATGTCAGTGCATCCAATCTACAACGTGGAGGGAAAATAGAATGTCAGTAGTTTATAGCATATGTCTCACCCTGCTGGACAGTGATAAAGATGACTCCCAGTCCTGGCAGTGTGTGAATTTCTCAGTCATTCTGGGTGCCCAGTTCTGCTATCCGGAAGATTGCCCTTATCTTCCATAGCCTCTTCATAAGTAGGCATTGGGGAGGACCCACCCTTTGAGGGCTGGACAACTTTAGAAGCCCCTTTCTGTTGATGTGGGTTCATGACCAAAGGGTTGAGCAATCACATGCCTTTTTTTTTTTCTCCCAGAGATTTAATTCTGTATGGCTTTGATATCTATCAGTGTACTGAACACTACTGCTTTGCCTCCTTTTCACTTTTAAAGGACATGTTGGAACCGTGTTTTTCAGCTGTAGGCCATGAACTATAATTAGTGAGATGGGGAATCAATTTATTGGGTTGCCACTAGCAATTGAAAAAGATAAAAGAACAGAAGATAATATATAAGAGTGCATTGCACATAGCAAAGATAAGTGTTGGTTTGTTACATTTTTTTGTTACAAATATATTTGAATGTGTGTACTGGCTTGGGATGCAAAAATATTTGGGTTACTGAAAGTCACGACAGAAGCTCTCATTCTCCACACACTCTTTTGAAGAAGCCTAATCAACAGATTTATGTAACTGAAGTTAGGACCACAGTTAATTCAGACAGAAATGAGGTTTTACAAAAATTGAGTTCACTGGGGTCGTTTGTTTTGGTTATCAAAACACATCTTGTAGAGACTTTAACCATCGATGAAATTGAGTAATTAGCGCCCTCTTCTGTTCTTCAACAACACTACACATATCTATTTTAGCCCTTGACACATTATGTGCAGATCTGCCTGTCTTCTTTCACATCCAAGGTATAGTGGGTCCTGTTACTCAAACGATACCTTATAAATTTTGGATCATTTCCGCTCCCTCCACAGCATTTAGCTCAGTTTCTTGCTCACTGGGGAACTCTATAAATATTTGTTAAATAAAGGAATCAAATAAGGAATGAAGTGGACCATTACAGCATTGCCTTCTCATTTTGACCAAAACCTATTTTCCCAGTCTAATTTTCCCCTATACATCTCATGATCCTACACCAAGAAGATTAATTTGCCTTAAATAGTCTGAAATAACATTTTTTAAACTTGTCAAATTTGAACATGATATTTATTTTGGACAAATCAAGCCCCCTAAGTATATATTTAGTTTAAATATGCAAATAAAACAAAAACTAACATATGGTTTTTAAAATGCAGTTTTCCCTTTCACTGTGTTTGTATGGGAAAACCTAACCACTTGTTGTCTGGTTTAAATAAACAAGTGTTAGTGATAGAGAGTGCGTGCCTCATTAGGGTTCCAAATAGAATGTTCCTCATGGTGTAAATTGCCTCGTCCAGCCCCCAGCTTTCAAAGTTTTAGAATTTATATTGTCTTACCAGTTTCTTTCTACATTTTCTCTCTGCAATACAGTTTGCTCATTTGTCTAAACTTTTGTTCAATGTCTATAAAAATGATTGCTGTATTAGATGACTGTACTGCAATTAGTTTAAGAAGATTCATTTTTCTTTTGATTATATTATGGGATTCTGCAGGAATTTCTAATGGTATGGTACAGGAGGGAGAAACCCAGTATATTCCGTAATGGAAACATGTAATCTCAAAGTTTTAATATTATTTCCTGTGCTGTAGGAAGCTGTAGGAAACTTCAGTTATATGCCTGTCCTGACCCTCAGGCTCTGGCCATCTTGAAAGTTGTAGATATTGGCTCTGTGGGAGGTCTTCTTGGAAACAAAACACACAGAGCTGAGTTGTGAAGCTTTCAGGAGGAAGGAAAAGGGGCTCTGTCCTTCTCTGACACTATTGTTTCCTATAAAATACTTCATTCCCTCCCCCAACCCCCAAGAGAAAAAATCAACGAAATAAGTTGGGGAAAAACAACGAAATGAGTTGGGACAAAATAGAAAATGGGAAAAGTTCACTTTAATTAGCATACTTTCTGCCTTTTAAAGTATTCATTCTATGCTGGGAACTGAAACTCTCTTGAGATGTATAACTGGTGTATAAGAAAATCTTAGCTGAATTGAAGAACTTAGGCAGCCACAACTCTGCTATTTTACCTTCATCCAGCATTCACAGGATGAATTTCTTTCCCAAGGTATTAAAGTGGGGAACCTAGAGTTTAGAATTTGGATATCTATTCCAAACTCATTCCTGATCTCGACAAACAATTTAACCTATATTTTCTCCTTATTTGTAAGGTGAAAATTGCATTTGCTTGTAGTATTTTTGACATTTCCATATAAAAGGGTAAAGACTTTAGAAAAAAGCATATGAATAGCCTATTTAAAAATGGATCATTTAAAAATGTTATTTATTGTCTATTGGTAAAGAGCTTAGCCTTAAAATTTTTTTTCTTTTGTAGGCCAAGTACATTTCAATGTATAGACTTTGTTAGCATTTAAAAGCTTGAAACAGGTTGCCAATAATAGCAGTAAAGGTAACTGACATTTGTGAGAGCTCATTTTGTACCAGACACTTTGCTAAGAAGCTTCACATGTACTGGTCTTATTCAGTTTAGTTATTTTGGAGGCATGCATTTCTTCCATTATGAATTTAAGTATTCCAGTGGATTTCCCACATTCCTGAATAGATAAAAGATTGGCAAAGTATTTATAATTGTTGAAACTGAGTAATACATAGAGCTTCATTATACTATTCTACTTTTGTGTATGTGTGAAAATTTCCATGATAAAAAGTAAAAATCATAAACCCAAGCAACTCTTCCCAAGATCATCCATTTTGCTTATGTTCCTTTCTCTCCATTTCCATCTCAGCATGACGGTTGGCCACATGTGTGGACACATGACTCTCCAGCGGGGGAGGGAAAGATTGGTGGCACTTACACTGGTCTACTCCCCTACCCCCCCATCCTTCCTGATGGACTCAGGGAGTTTCTCTCCTCATTTTTCTCTCTGTCATACACATATGAATCTGTACAAAAGGTGTTCCTGTCTTTCTTTAGTGGCACATTCAGGAGAGGGCACTGCAGGGAACACCTGCTTTTTTCATCTGCCAGATTCCCTTCCTATCCTTTGGGAAGAGCAACCCCCTTACTATGGTGAGCAAATCCTCCCTGACTCCACCAAGTTCTGGTGGGGCTGCTACTCATAGTATCCCACCTTCCTGCCTATAGGGGTGGGTGTATAATCAGGAACTGGTCACATACATACTCTATTTGTTGCTGACCACATTAATTGACCTAGGGATGGACACGTGACTTGAACCAGGTCAATTAGAATCCCTTTCAATCTTTTTTCTTTTATAAATTTATTTATTTATCTATTTATTTTTGGCTGCATTGGGTCTTCGATGCAGCATGCAGGCTTTTCTCTAGTTGTGAGCAGGGGCTACTCTTTGTTGTAGTGCTCGGGCTTCTCATTGCAGTGGATTCTTTTGTTGGGAGCACGGGCTCTAGGCGGGCAGGCTTCAGTAGTCGTGGCACACGGGCTCAGTAGTTGTGGCACACAGGCTCGGTAGTTGTGGTGCACGGGCTTAGTTGCTCGGCGTCATGTGGGATCTTCCCGGACCAGGGCTCAAACCTGTGTCTCCTGCGTTGGCAGGTGGATTCTTAACCATTGCGCCACCAGGGAAGCCCCCCTTTCAATCTTATTTACAGATGGTAAAAGCAAGAAGGCCTCTCTTCCCCTGTGCTCATTAGCTGAGACCATTGAAGTCTGGAGCTGTCCCTGGTCATGCTCCATCCCCACCAGCCTGTAGAGGACGCTAGTGTGTAGTAAGAGAGAATACGATCAAAATACTGAAAAAAGGCAGAGAGAAAAAGAGTAGGAGCAAAAGTGAGAATGAGTGTGATGATGACTCTGAACGCCTGGATCCAGTCATTACTGAAGCCCTTATCCTTTCTCTTGTCTTAAGGTAGGAGTCAGCACGTTGCCTTTTTCCCTCAAGCTAGTTTGATTTGGGATTTTTATCTAAATAAGCCACAAGGACAGCTACTGCTCTGTATTTCAGGAGTACTATCTATATTCCAGCTAAGACTTAAGCAGTGCCTGGTACATGGCAAGTGCTTAAGACATATGTGTTGAAAGAGCAGTAACTCCTCCTTGACAGTTGTTAAGCTCTTTGGTCATTCTCTTGATTTCTTGGTGCATTGATTAAAACAGGGATAACATTCATCTCCTTCACTCTCGTTTCACGCATATTACTGCTGGCTAAATTTGAGTGTCTCAAATATAGCTATTTTTGCAACTGAAAGCATGATTTTTGTACAGCTAGAAAAAGCTATTTCCAACACAGATTTCTAGTGCAGTTTTCTAAGAACTCCTTACGACATGCAGCACAGCGGGCCCACCACGAGGCACATCAGTCATCTGCCGTGTATCAGGCACCTTTTACAGGATTTTCTGTGATCTTGGTGTCAGTGCACGTTCTGTATCAAGGCAGAGGTGATATGTAGGAATCTGGCAGCTATTTAGAAGGGAGGCCAGGCAGTGCTGTGCCAGTATAATTAATGAGAGTCATCGCTCTGGAAGCAAGAGGAGAGGGGGGTTGGGAAGGATGTCTTTCACCAGTCAATGGCATTTAAGAAAAATTGGTGCTTTCATAGCCCTTTTACTGCTGGGAGGAGGTTAAGTCAAAGGAGTGCTATAAAGGGCTTTCTGTAACTCACTGCATGGATGGAGGTCCCTGTGTATGGGGAAGCTGAGAGAATTAAACCCCAGATTTTTCAGCAGGGCTGATTTCAACCTTGAATTGAGCTAGCAGCAGGAGTTCCTTACACTTGGAAATCCTTACTAAAAGATTATAGCTTACGTGACCAAGAGACCAGTCAAAAAAGTACTTTATTACCATATAGGGCTTTTGTTTTACCTGCCTAAAGAAGTGTTAACCTAGGTCCCATTTTCTCCAATTCCCTTGTAACCAGTGAATGCAGAAGGGGGTATTATTTGTTTTGTTTTCCTATTGACTGTTCAGTAACCATGGAAGGGTTTGTGTAACCTAGAGAGGCTGTTTACTATCCACTGTCCTACCCAGTGTCTAATCCCTTTGTTATTGTTCCCTCTGATTGTCACAAGCAGGGAAAAACGGGTCTGTCCTGCTTCTAAAAACTTAGCAATGAAACAACAACATTTTCTTGGTTTTAGTTAGTAATTTTTCTGTGATTAATGGTGAAAAAAGGACTCAGAGGGAAAAGGTACATTAAAAGATTTATGGAAATATATGTTAGGACCATGATGAAGTATGATTCACACCAACTTCAGAATGGTTGCCTTTGAGGAGAAAGGGAGGGAGAAGGGCCAAGGAGATGGGGTTTTACCTGTATCTGTAACACTTTATTTAAAAAAGAAGGGGTGGGGGAGGGAGAGTATGATATGCATGTTTGCCTTGTTTTTGGTAGGTTTGAAATATTGCATAATTTAAAAAAAATTTAAGTTCTCAAAATTATGGAAATCGATTAAAACTATCAAAATAAAGAATGCACAGCAAACAAGTGCTCTTGTTATGAACTTTGTATGAGTTTATTTCACCATTTGCATCTACAGTTTTTGATATGAGAAAGACAAACACAGGAGGTTGGGGGGTGGATAACTTCCGTGGTTGTGTGAGGGGGTGTCTTGGTATCTTTCTCTTTTTTTTTTTTTGGCGGGGGTGGGGGGACTTCCTACTCACCATGGAGATTACCAGTCAAACAAATCTCCAAAAAGCAATCTAGGGGTAGAAGGGATATCTGTTTAATTTCTTATAAACTGGGAATTTGCAGCTGGGCAAGAAAATTTGGGAAGGTTTCTTTCTTTGGAGCCAAAGGACCTTATACATCTTTTCCCAGACTCATTTCTTCCTGGTACCCTGGCAGGAAGAAATCCAAGTGACTATTCTGGTGGCTTTTTCCTTTTTTCTGAAAGTCCAGGATTGCTTTCGGGATAAAGTTTCTTCTTGCCCATGGTGCTTTGCTGTGACATTGTAATTGCCTCTGTTGAATTGAATAATACAAATGGGTTGTTTCTATGGTATCGGCTAAGTGGGATGAAAAGGTGAAACCTTAGATCTTGCGCTGAGAGGTCACGGTGCTACCACCCCTCACACTAACTGTCCGTCAAAGCTGACGGGCAGCCAAGCTCTCCGGGCTCCGGCACTCATTTGTAACTTCCTGGGCAAATTCACGCTTGAAAAAGAAAATGACTTTAGTTTATGTTGTCACTAAGCCCAGAAAATCCCTGCCAACCCCAAGCTGCCAGCTTTTCTAGGACCTTCTTATTGGTGGAGAATTTTAAACTGAAGGTGAGTGAGGAGCAGCGTCTCCCAGTCCCTCCCAGCCAGGCTTTGAACTAACAATAGGGCAGGTTGAATGAAGGCTGATAAATGCAAATCCTGGAATCCCGAAGCCGGATCACACTGCTGCTGCCTGGGCCAGCGGTGGTCAGCGTTCCAACAGCTGCAGCCACCTGGTCACTCACCACGTCAGGATGCTCACTAGACTTCATCGTTTCAGCACCATTTGAGTGCCTACTGTGTGCAAGCTTTCCTCCGCCAGGGCCGTGCTCTTATTCACTGCTTGAGTCCACCTGCCATCAATTTGATCTGATTGAATAATTGGCCTGTTAGCGCTTAGGAGAACCACCTGGAAGAAGAGATGGGGCCGGAGGGGTGGGGGCGGGAGGGAATAAAAGCAGTGTTAACTACCCTCTCTCTCTCCCTCAGTCTTGGCTGGACTTGACTCACAAGAGATCTCGTTGGTTATATAGTAGCATAATAGATGCTATTTTTCTTAGAATGGTACAAAACGCGAGGGGAGAGAAAATGGGCAGTTCGGAATTTAAGATGTGCTTCTGACACTTTTTACTTTGGTACAACCTGCACACAGTCCCTGCGCCCTTCCTCTCCAACTTCATTTCGCCAAACTCCTGTACTTTCCCACCACCGCTCTCCGCAGCACAGCCCCAAAATGAGTATCAAGGGGGTTGTTCTGGGTTTGGGAACCTTTGAAACTTGAGGAAGAAGAAGAAAAAGACTTCATTCCCAGTGCTTCTGGCCCTTGCCTGCCGGCGAGACCCGCAAGGAGGTGTAGCCCCAGGGGTCCAGGTCCGGCGCTCGGCCCTCTCCACCCAGCCGGCTGGGCCCAGTGGTGGCGGCGGGAGCTCCAGTCCGCTCTCCCGAGCTCCAGTTCCTGATTTCCGCGGGAGCTGCGGGGCTGGGAGGGTGGGGGCGCCGGAGTGAGCGTGAGCATTTGAATGAGAAAGCAGGTTGTGGCAGCGGCGCCCCACTCTGCCCAGCCCGTCTCGGGGGTTCTGCAGGCCGGTGTGGAGAAGGGCCCTTCTTGGGGGCTCTTCTGCTCCTCGACAGGGTTTTGAAGTTGGAGTCACAGGGGCCAGTAACTCATCACGCCAGCACTTTGGAGGCTGCTGCTCGGCGACTCCGAGAAGTCCTTCATCTCCCGAACAGTCAGAAGTTGAGCAGGTCAGTGCTTTGGGGGGGAATGGGGGGGGGACAAGAAAGAAAAAGAGGACTGTTACAGCAGTCCCCGTGTGCAAGTGAGTAGGTGGCTCGAGTTCCTCTCGTGGCAGTTCCAGCCGGGACACGCTTTTTAGGACAGTGTGAGTGGTGGTGTGAGTGGGGATCCCCCAAACCCTGTGCAGAGAACTGGACCTCGGCTGGTCTTGGGGTTCCGTAATTCGGCAGAATGGGTGTGTGAGCCCGCGCCAGAATTTTATTCTCGGGTCTCTTGTGGTGAGTGGGGTTTACGCCCCGTGGACGGTAAAGCATCGCTCGTTGCAGGATGCTTCACCCCTACGCGGGACCCCCGGGACCTGTCTCTGACCGCCAGACGCCGCAAAGAGAGCAGGTCCGCTTTCCCAGCAAGGGGAGTGCGGTGTCCATTACACTTGGAGTCTCACGGTTCTTCCTGCGCCCGGTGACCCCACTCAGGGCGTTTTCGGAGAAGACCTGGTGCTCTCAGCGCGAGGAGGATTTACTCCATTGCCCCTTCCTGGAATAAACCAGGGGCACCGGAGCGGCGCAGCGCTGAGCGGTAGAGGCAAGTCCGGGCCACACAGCAGCGCGCTCTGCGCCTGCGCGGGGTTCCTATGGCGACCGCGCCGCGAGTCCGAGACGCCAGCCCGCGTGCCCCCAAGCCCTGTTCCCTGTTGGGCGTCTGCGGCGCCCTCTTTCGCGCTCCCTCAGACTTATTCTTTGTTGTTTGTAACTCGGAATAAGTTTATGATCTCATTTTGACGGTAGGAGTTCAGCATTCAAACAATAACCAGTTAAAATTTAAAAGAGGACTCCCACCTCCCACGGCAATACCACTTTGATGTTAGACTGAAGAGGTGAGGAATTGCTTATTAGGGCAGTATTTGAGATCCCCCCCCCCCTCCTTCTAGCCCATGAAAGTGGAGACCAATAAAATATTTTTACTTGTTAAGCAGTTTAAAAAAAAAAATTGGTCAGGTGTTTGCTCTTGAGCATTAAGGGGACAGACCTGTGCCGGCTTTCCGCAGGTGGAGAGCCGGGCGCGTACAAACTGGCAGCACCTGTGTCTTCCTTTTGGCTTGTTGACGAGAACGAGATGCGTTCCAAAATGGACCAAAGTAAAATGCCAAAGAAAAGAAACAAGGGCTTTCCCAGAAGAAGTGATTGTTTTTCCAGTTGCTCCGGCGTTTTGGTCACTTCTGGGTTTAATCTTCAGGGAATGTTCAAGAAGCCTTAATAGGAACCAGTCAGATTCCTCAAGCTTTCTGCTAAGAGATTGAGAGTCATTTTCCTTAAAATTGTAAGTCTTGACAGCTCCATCCGCTTTTAAAAGTTTCATTTGTTTACACACAGGTTAGCATTTGGCAAGGGTACACATCTTAAGGGGCATGTAGAATGAGCTGTAGCTTCCTGTGGCTCACTGTTTCTTAGGTTGCATCAATATTTGGCAGCGTGTTTGGTATACCTAGTTGTTGTTAACTAAACATTGGTTAGAATTAACTGTTAATAAAAGTTTTAAAATGAAGTTACTCTTCCTGGGATAAAGTGTGGCATAAAACTACCTTAGATGAAGTAACACATGAGTACTGTCTTGCAGTATCCTATTTTTAAATAATCTGCCTTCAAGAATAGCAAATGTTTATTAGTGGTAGAAGTTTTCAGACAATGTCCTTCCACCATCAGCAAATGAAGTCAACGGTAATATTTTTCAGATGATTAGCAAATAACGTGCTGTTAAAATTCTCCCATCGCAGTCATTATAAATGCCGAGACATTATGCAGTCCATCTAGCTCAAATGTTTAAAAATGTCCAATTAAATTTTTCTTTTTTTTTCATAATTAAAAAAATAGAAAACCTCTTAATTTCCAGGTTCAGATACTTTGTGACCCTATTTGGTGGCTCGTAACTGCCTCCAGTTCCCTAATTCTCAGTGACATGTGTGTCTGCTGGTTCCAGGAGGTATAAACTGCAGTTTAGCAGATCATGGGATAATGAGATTGGGAGTGCTTGGGGGAAGGCTGGGGGGTGGCGATGGGATGAGACAAAGGGAGGGAAGGTTGATGGGCAGAGCCAGGATTTATCGCTGCACCAGATTCTTCATAAAAGCTGTTACAGTCATTGCTTCTGTTTGATAACATTTTCCCACATCAACATCAGTTAAACTTATTTTTAGAATCAGTCTTCTAAATATAAGGATAGAATTATAGAAATAGAATATGATAAAGGTGCTTTATGTTAGGGTGCTTTGATGTAATATACTAGGAAAACTGTTACATGCTTTCTACTTAATTTATTCATTTAGTCAACAGATATTTATTGAAAGCTAGTTATATATGATATAGACAAATAAACCTAGATTTCTGTCCTCAATGAACTGAGACTCGTGACTTCTGCAATAATTCTAATCCTGTTTCAGGTTTTCAGGGTACAGATACTATCTGGTATTCTTAAGGGGGGAGCACTTAATTAAGTGCCAAGTAATCAGATGTCTAGATTCAGAAACAAATGCTTAAATTCTGATTAAAAAAAACCCTGAACATTGTTTTTGAGCATTTTAAATAAGAATCTTATATATATGGTAAGCATGGTGTGCACCTATCTTTTTACATTTTTGTAATGTAGTCTCGGCCCTAAAACCTTCTTTCTTGGCAAGTGCAGCTCTGAGTTTGGGAGCAACAGAGGAATCCTGTAATTCTCAGGTTTCTTAGATGAAGATAAGGTGAGTGATTCAGTAGTCCTTTGTTCTGGCTCCGTGTTTCACGACATAATAAACCTCCTGCAGCTCCCTTCTAAGAATAGTGTTGGCCTGCATGCTTGAAGGATCATGACTATCATTTCTCTGAGCAGAAAAAAAAAAAAAGGATACAAAATTATGGTAGACGGATAAAAGGAATACAGTAGGGCATTTGAACGTTTTAACTTTTGAACTGGAATAATTTCTAGGCATTCTTCATGAGTTCAGACTCTATTGAAATCCATTACAGCAGTGACAAACCTCTGGCATAATATTGACCAAGGTTGACCAACATTTCCTATTGTCACTCCTAGGACACAGAAGATTAGGGAGACTGTAGCCTCCTTTCCTTCACCACCTCATGAGTCTTTTATTATCAGCTCAGAGAAGCTTGCTGAAGATCATCCCCATTTGGTTATTGCTCTCTGTCTTGGAAAATCAGACTCAGCTGTGAATTGTGGCCCAAGTGGTGCAGAACTCATTACTTTGAACAATGCCTCCTCGGCCTGGGAAGCATGTTCTCTTACTGGTAGGGGCTTATTCCAGGCCAGCTTTGCTCACAAGGAAAATCATTTAGACACAGTTCAGTGGACACTCACTCACATCTCTTTGACACCCGTGACGATTTTTGTTTAAGGAGAAATCCAGGACTGCTGTGGTAGGGTGTGCCAAATTAGAAGTGCATTTTAAGAAGCCCATGAAGAAGTTTACACAGCTTTGTGTTATTATCCTCAGTGTCTCTGTCTTCCATGCTTCAAAGTAAAAGAGGACAGGATGAACACAGAGGGACAACTAAGAAAACTTTTATAGCAAAGTTAAAAAAAATTCTCATCAAGTCTGCATTTTAGATGCACTAAACTAAATGCTTGTACCTCATGATCATCATGAAATTACAGAGCAGAAAAATACGTCTACTATTATGTGAATCAGGACACCAGGGCCTAAGGTTGCCACAGGATTTTCTTAAAGTCATACAGCTAATAAATGAAAGAACCCAGGTGAAAATGTTCTGATTTCTAATGATCCTGCTGTTTCTAGGAAATCTAGGGAGGACAGATATGAAATCCTTGCTCTAGACTTTAGGTATTTGTAACCGTATGAACTTGCTATAGTTGTAGTTATAAAATGTTCAAACACCAGCAATGTTTTATGACTTAATCTAATTTCGCTGAGTGGAATTGACAGTGGGCACCTTCTGATATTTGGTTATAACCACGTGTATGTCATGAGAATGTATATGGTTCACATGCATAAACGCAAAAGATATTTTTCAGTATGTATTTTGGCCTGAGGAATTCTGCCATGATTAGGATTTAATACATGGTAGAGCAGCTTTTCTCGTTATTGTCCAGTAAATATCTTAAACGAGGGACTCTGGAAGTAAAGGAGGAAATAAACATTGATTTATTCCAACCATGTGCCTGGGCATTTATTTTAGGTCACTTTAAAATTCATAAAAAGACGCAGGAATTATTATCCCATGTTACTAGTGAGACCTGGAGATTTGTTTCTTGCCCAAGATCTAAGTGAGTATGGAATAGTCTTGGAATTTGAACCCAGGTCTGTCTGCCTACGTGCTCTATTACATCATGTTGCCACTCAGAAAGGCAAGGCTTAATTTATGAAAAATATTGAGTTTTCATTTCAAACTCACCATGCCAATCAAAATAGACATTTAGAGGTTTTTCTGTTCAGCTTTTTGGTGAGTGGAGAAGCTGCATTCCCTCTATGGAGTTTAGGAGGTTATAAATTCAGGCCTGGTTCCAGAAACACATTCAAGACTTTGTTTATAAACTGTGTTGGCTATTTGTTTAGAAGTGAGTGGTGTTTAGATTCTCTTCTGCAGATGCTTTTTCACATCAAAGTGGCCCACTTATCGCTTTGAGATTGTGTTGTCAAATTGTGCTGGGTCTAAGAGGACCCCTCATGATTTTAATGTGTATTTTCTGGCATCCCAAGACTTAGATGTTGATTTTTATCTTGCATAAACTTTACTGCTGGATAGAATCAGATGGTGTCTTTCTGTAATGCTTTTCAAATTGGAGACCTGAATCAACTTGCACAGTTGCTGAAAATTTCTAAATTTAGGCTAGAATCTGGAGTTTTGGTGCTTCTAAAACCACGCTGGCTGTGGTGTTGAGACTGTACTAAGCTGGTTTCAGATCTGCAGTATTTTTGAGTGGGTTTACCCATGAATAAACTGGGGCTCAGGAATGTCCACACTCACAGAGCTGAAATGGGACTTGAACCTTGACATTGCCAGCAGACACCTGGTCTACTGACCTTATTAGTACACCACACCTTAAAAGCACACCTCTATCCTGGGCCGCCTTTTCTCCCTATGTCTGACTGCAGGGGAGAAGAAAAGGTGGAGGGTTTCAGAAGACTGGATGCCAGCCTCGCTTGAGGCAACGCATAGGGCCCTGGAGCGCTCTGAGTTTCCTTCTTCATGAGTTTTTCTGTGTCTTATCCTACTAGCAGCCTCTTTTCTCTGTGGCTCGGTCTTCTGAATTTAGCAAGGGACTTAAGAACCTGTCCAACCATTCAGGTGCCCATGCCTTAGCTTTAAATTGCCACGGAAGGCAGAAAGATCTAGTTTGGTGCTATCGCATGTGAGTTACTGATTAACTGATCTAAGGCAATCATGGTTTCTCTTAGATCTGCCTTCACTTCCTTGTTGCTAGTCCGCCAGAACCAAACATTTGAATTCAGCTTCCCACTTCCTCTTCTCTCCCTCTTCAATTTAACTGAAGGAGCCTCTGGATCTTGGAACAGGTCTCCGTGGAGTGCTAGCGGAACCTCGGGTGGGAACTTTGAAGACCTGTATGTTTTTTTTCAGGGGTCAGAATCCTGGACCAGAAGTTAAGTGAGTTGATTTGCTGTGTAATTGTATGTTATTTAGTTCTCTAGACCTCCTATTTCTTTTTGCCAAGCAACCGTTTCTTGACTTTGAGTGATATGGGATTGAAAAGAAATTTTTTTTAAAAAAGATTTCTTTATAGAAAAAGGAGTTAGTATTATGAAAAGATCCTTTGATTTTTATTTCAATGTAAAGACTGTTGGTTCCATACAACCATTTGTGTAAAACAGAAAGGGAGGGTTGAGAAAAGAAGGGAGGATTTTCTTCCATGCATATAGAATATTTCTTGAAGGGTACACTAGAAACTAATGTTAGTTGTGAGACAGATACCAGAGGTAAACTCTTCATTGTATACCTTTATTATGCCTTTAGATTTTGAAACTTAATAAGTAAAATTAAAGTAAGAAAGACAATACTTGGGTTTCAATAATAAAGAAATAAGTAACCACCTCCTGGGTCCTAAGTGGTAGAAGTAGGAAACTGGGAAGTGATTTCAAAGAAGAGAAATTCTCTTTTTCACTATCTTAAGTCTCAGATTTCACGTTTAGTAATTTTTTTTTTTAGTCATTTTTAAATGTTTTTTTAACACTGGATTTCAATAACAGGGCTTGGGGAGGTCTGTTTTGAATTTTCATGGTTTTCTTCCCTCTCATAGAGCATCAGGTATTGGCTGCCCCCAGACTCAGTGGGCCAATGGGAATCAGACCTGTCCCACTCCTGAGTCACTAAACCTGTCTTATGCTGGCAGTGTGTTTATGGAGTGAAGCCCAGAAAGCCCCCCACACCCCGCCCCATTTTTTTTACCCATAGAGAAATCCCTATAATGTGATGATTTTATTTTGCTGAGCAATGTCTGAATGTGAATGTCGGAGGAATCTTTTCTTCTCAAATTGAACAAGGAAAAAAAAAACTTGTGTACAAATGTTTTATTGTGAACCACAGCTTTTCTTGTTTGAAATAGGTTGTGAATTGGAAGTAGTGTTCTGTTTACTGGGTAAATCATTAAAATACAGTCTTGGAAGAGAGTGAACACAAACTGTGTACCAACTTTTTTACTTGTCAAAAGAGAAATGTGAAATCTATTTAGTGTCCAGTTTCAATCAAAAGCAAAAACTCAAGTCAGGGTCAGCTCTCAGCAGTTTCTTGAAAAATTTCTCATCTCAAATTTGGTGAAGTAAATAAAACATTCTTTCCTCACAAAATTCTTCTTATTACTCTGTAACTTTTTCTAGAAAAGAATAACTGAATAGATCATACATTCTCATGTGTAAATTTTTTTTTAAAGCTAAAAGGGCATTTAGTGAAAATTCTCTTACCTCTGTTCTTCAGCCATCCAGTTCTTTAATAGACCAATAGTGTTATTAGTTTCTTATGTATTTTTTCAAAAAGATATATATATATACAAGCAAATACATATGGATGCTTTCTTCCTTTTAAGAATCAAATGGTAATGCACCATCCATATGATTCTGCATTTTTTCTTGTAACAATATATTTTTATATCATTCCATATTAGCACATAGAGCTTCTTAATTCTTTTTTCTTTTTACTTTATTTGAAAAAAGCAGTTGTAGGTACACAGCAAAATTGAAGGGAAGGTGCAGACTTTCCCATGTGCTCCCTGCCCCACCTGTTCATAGACACCCCATTACCAACAACCCCCAGCAGAATGGTGCATTTGTTACAATTGATGACCCACTTTGACACACGATAATCACCTAGATTACATGGTTTACATTACAGTTAACTCTTGGTGTTGTGCATTCTGTGGGTTTGGACAAATGTGTAATGACCTGTATCCATCATTGTGATATCATACACTGTGTTTTCACTGCCCTAAACATCCTGTGTTCTGCCTTCACCTACTGCAGGATATCTCGATTACTTCCAAGTTTTGGCCATTATGAATCAAGTTGCTATAAACATTCATGTGGAGGTTTCTGTGTGGTCATATGTTGTCAACTCCTTTGTGTAAATACCAAGGAGCGCAACTGCCGGATCCTGTGGTAAGAATATGTTTAGTTTTGTAAGAAACTGCCAAACTGTCTTCCAAAGAGGCTGTGCCATTTTACATCCCCACCAGCACGGAAGGAGCACTCCTGTTGCTCTACACCCTCACCGACATTTTGTGGTGTGAGTGTTCTGGATTTTGGCTATTCTAATAGGTGTGTAATCGTATCTCGTTTTAATTTGCATTTCCTGATGATTTATCACGTAGAGCATCTTTTCGTATGCTTCTTTGCCGTCTCTGTATCTTTGGTGAGGTGTCTGTTAAGGTTTCTGGCCCATTTTTAAATCAGGTGGTTTTTTTGTGTTTTAAGAATTCTGTGTGTACTTTGAATAATAGTCTTTTATCAGATGTGTCTTTTGCAAATATTCTGTGCCAGTCTGTGGCTTGTCTTTTCATTCTCTTGACATTGTTTTTCCACAGAGCAGAAGGTTTAAGGTGTAATGAAGTTTAGCTTACCAATTCTTTGTTTCATGGATCATCCCTTTGGTGTTGTATCTAAAAAGTCACCACCATGCCCAAGGTCATCTAGATATTTTTCCTATGTTATCTTCTAGGAGTTTTATAGTTTCGTGTTTTAAATTTAGGTTTGTGATTCATTTTGAGTTAATTTTTGTGAAGGGTATAAGGACTATGTTTAGATTCGTTTCTTTGCATGTGGATGTCCAGTTGTTCCAGCACCATTTTTTGGAAAAGAACTGTCTTTGTTCCATAGTATTGCCTTTGCTTGTTTGTAAAATATCAGTGATTCCATTTATGTGGGTCTATTTCTGGGCTATGTATTCTGTTCCATTGACCTATTTATCTACTCTTTCTTCAATACCACACTGTCTTGATTACTGTAGCTTTAGAGTAAGTCTTGAGTAGGATAGTTTCAGTCTCCCAACTTTGTTCAATATTATGTTGGCTATTCTGGATTTCTTTTTAAGGGCCACCTATTTTCCAATGTATGGATATACTAAAATTTAATCAGATTAATGGACAATTAGGTAGCTTCTGATCTTTTGAAAAAATGGTACAGTAAATAACTCTATATATACACTGTTTGCATGTTCAAGTATGGCTATAGAATATATTTTTGGAAGTGGGATTGCTAAGTCAAAGCTATGTACGTTTGTAATTTTGATAAATATCGTCAAATTGACTTCAGTAGAATTTGTACAATTTTTACCCTTATCGGAAATGTATTACATGACGATTTCTCCACACCCTCACCAACACAGTTTGTCATTAAACTTCTTGATTTTTGCTAACCTGATGGGTAAAAAATTACCATCTTGATACAGATAAAACTTGCTTTTCTCATATTGACTTACGGGTAACTTTACAAATTTCCATTTTGAGCAGAGCCTCAGAGTAGAAGGTGTCACTTCATTCTTTCTATTATAGATTAAAAAATCAGTTTTGAAGAGACAAATGAATAGGTTTCAGGTCACTGCCTGATAGAGGATCAGAGTCAGCACACTTACTTTTCTTATATGGTAAGCATTTAGTTGCTTTTCACACTTTCTTTCAAGTCTCAAATATTTCACTCATCTCCCCACGTCTGGGAGAGTTGGTGTCTTTGGAATCCAAAAGTATCTCCAGTCCTGGCAGGATGGTGTCAACACTGGGCTTGGCTGTAGCACTGCTTGGTTCCACTGCCTGGGATAGAAGCTAACTTGAATTCCTTATTGTCTCTTGTGGCTGCATAGGTTCTTGTGTCCTAGCATTACTGAAGGAAAGAAGAAATGTTGAGCGTTCAGACTTAGGTGGGTTCTGATTCTGTTTGTTTGGACACTCAGGAGAACCCTGCTCTTCCTTGAATGTGGACGAGATTCTTTTGGAATAATGGAGGATTCTGAGGGTGGCCATGAACCAAGACCTGGCCACTAGAATAGTGTCTCAGTCTGGTTCTCATGATTTTAGTAGGAACATATTAGATATTCAATGGAAGGAAACTATGCAAGAGAATATAATAGAAAACATATAGGCCAGTGACAAATAACCAGGAGTTAGTTTCTGTGTCTATAATCTATTTTGTTCTAGTTTAAGAAGAAAACATCAAATTCATACTATAAATTTCATTTGAGGAATTTGTAATACTGCTTGGGTTTTATTTCCCTATTTTTTCTCATTAATGCTTTCTATGACACCTTTCGTCAGATGGCAACTTCAAACAGGCTGTTTATTACCTAGACTTAAAGAATCAAGAACTTATAAGCTTGAAAAGAGTAAGTTAACATGAAATGTGTTTGATGCATTTAACTTGGGCTACCTCTATCAGCTTCGGATTTTTTTCCCCAGAGCTTCTTAAAAATTAAGGATACGGCACGTGAAAAACAAAGCTGAGTTTCCACAATTCAAAATATTTGACTAGATTTTTTTGCTGTTCTTTTGAACTTAAGAATTTATATGAGCAAATTAGGTTTAATATTCCATCTCCTTCTGTATTGCTTTTAGGACCTTTTACTTTTCCTTTTTATAATTTCTGATATTCTTATATTTGCATTGATATAAGTTCTCTGTTGAACAGTTAGCAAGTTAACATCTCTGCTGGTTTAGAGAAACTAAACTTTAATTCTTAATTTTACCACCATTGTCTTAGGCTGAAATGTTTGCAAAATTGTCTTTGATCCCTACCATCCTTTTAAAGAGAGGCCTATTGCGGGATTTATATTCTGAATAAGTTATGTTTAGGCATTCTTGGTGAAATGTTATTTTTGCCAATTTCCTTATATATACTTTGTTATATCACAATGTATTTTTTTATTTTTTTGGCTGTACCATGCAGCTTGTGGGATCTTAGTTCTCTGGCCAGGGAATCGAACCTGTGCTCTCAGCAGTGAAAGGGGAGAGTCTTAACCACTGGACAGCCAGGGAATTCCCTATCACAATGTATTTAAACATCATATTAACAATGTAAATTAGTAATTTTTACCTTGATAACTGAGCAGTATTTTGATCATTCACAGTGCCTTCCTACTAAACTGCCTTTCCTGTTCCCCTGCATCTCATCTTCCCTCTTTTAAACCTACTGATCTTTTGAGATCTAGCTCTATGCTCCCACCGTCCAGGAACTCTTTCCTGACAGCCTTGGTTTCTTTTCTTTGAACCTTTACAGTATGCTTCATTTGCCACCAATCATACATTCTGCCTTTTCCTGTGCAAGTTTTATATAAATCTTTTGTTTCTATCTATGCACTATTCTCCCATCTAGATCGTTGGCTTCTTGATGACTGGGACAGTGTTTAGGCATCTCTCCATCCCCTCAGTATGTATAGTAGAGCCCAGAGCATACTTGTGGGTTATTTGATTCATAAATTGATTTGATTATAGCTTTTTGCACATTAAGGGGTCCTGAGATCCTATTTTTGAACACAAAAAGGGGGACACTTCCCCTACTCACCCTGCTGTGGTTGGGAAGGAGAGAAGGTATTGCCTGGAGGTTTAGTTGCCCAGCTCAAGGCAGATCTCCTGTTGGAGCCGCGCATATTGCTTGGTGGAAGGGTTAGGGAAAGCAGGCAAAGTTGGGAATCCAACACATTCCTTGTGATAAGCTCCCTTCTCTCACTGGTGGGTAGGCAAGTGGACAGGAGAGAGGGTAAGATGAACTTGGGAAAGCTGGGGGATCTGCCCTTCTCTGGGGGTTGCCATTTCTGAGACTGAATTTTGGGCATCCTTATGTATGAGGGAATTGTGGGTGGAGCTATTCTGAAGTCCATTTCTAATATTCAAAAAGTATGGAAGTCACTGGTTTAGAGACAACTAGTATAAATCAAGGATTTTTTGGATGTCAGTGTGTCATCAGGAATAGTCTTCATATATGATCAAAGGTATTAATATTGGGCTGGATTTCAAGACTGATGGCCACTGAGAGTTGAAATCTAATTACCAAACAGTCATTCCTTTGAGTGTTTTTTTCTCAATGTAGTTTTAATTTCCAGTCTGCACTTCATGCCCACTTTTAAAGTGAAGGAATATATTTTTAGAAAGATGAAAAATATCTCAACCCTTACATGAACATAGGGAATTGGAAAAGATTGTACATTGAAAAGTCTGGATCTCATTACTGAGTTTGCCATACCTAGGAGTGCGTTCGCTCCCTTTCTCTTTCTTTTATTGTCTTTTTTCTCTTTCCCTGTCTTATATTCATTATTTATTAGGGAGCAAAATTACATAGATCTTAAGAGTGTAATCACTGAAGTTAATTTTTATTTAGTTCAAGTACCAGTGCTGTCACTTGATAGCTGTGGACCTTAGGTAATTAGTTAACCTCTCTGTGCTTAAGTTTCTCTATCTGTAAAATGGGAATAATAATTATACCTAGCCCTTAGGATCACTGTAAAGATGAAAAAAATATTGTTTCATAAAATATTTACCACAATACTTGGCACATAGGAAGTGCTAAAAAGTATCAGCCGTTATTACAAATTAGCAGGCACTGAGCCTAATAAGCTTTTGGGTTAGATCAGGTCCTGATTTGACTGTCAGATTGCAAGGTTCTGTGGCTTTGAATGTGAATTCCCAGGCTTGAATTCTGTTTGTAGCAATATAGTTCACTGATACTCCCGATGAAACAATTTGAATAAGTTGCGTACAGAAGAAAGATTATTTTCTTAAGTGCAGTAACCTGTAAGAAAGTAATGAATATTCAGGCTTTAAATGCTAAGTGAAGAGGGGTCTACTGAGCAATGAAGCTGGCTTTCTGCCTTGAGGACATTTGCCAAACCAGGTTAACTTGAACTTCTGCTTTCATGGCCTGAGGGCACAAGGGACAAGAGATAAAGTTAAAACATCTGAGAAGGGACCATTTGGTCATAAAGCTAGGACTTCAAAGGGCTTCTCCCTCATTGTAAGGGTGAATTAGAATAAAAACAAAAATAAAAATAATTATCTACCTTCTTTCTAACCCTATAATATTGTAAGGAAAATCACCTTTCAAAAATCTTGGTTCTGAGCAGACCCTGATTATTTGGTCCTGAGAATTTGTGATCCTGAGCCAGCTTTAATACAGATTTGCATCTGGAATCATAATAACTAGGTGGTCAGAAAAACCTCAAGATGAAAATTTGATTTAATGAGTTCCCACATTGCAAGTGTCCCTGGTACTGAGCGAACACCAATTTTCCCCCTTCTTTTGGAAGAATCTATTTTTATCCTAGACTTCAAAGAATCCCCACCAATGAAATTACTGGGTGGGCCAAAATGTGCCTTCTGTTTTTTAAGTAAAAATAAGACACATTTTTCATTTTCACCAAGAACTTTATTAAACAGTGTATTCACCCTTTTGTTCCACTACCTTCTACCATTTTTCATGAAACTTCATAATTCCTTCTTCCCAAAACTTTTAATCTTTTTGATCAAAGAACTATTCCAGGTGCCTTTTACAGTCTTCCAGGGAACTGAAATTTTTTCCATGAAGAGAATTTTTAAAGACCGAAATAAATTGAAATCTGAAGGTGCAACGTCTGGTGAATATGGCAGATGAATCAGAACTTCCCAGCCAAGCTGTAACGGTTTTTGCCTGGTCATCAAAGAAACATGCGGTCTTGCATTATCCTGATGGAAGATTATGCGTTTTCTGTTGACTAATTCTGGGCGATTTTCATTGAGTGCTGCTTTCAGTCGGTCTAACTGGGAGCAGTACTTGTTGGAATTAATCGCTTGGTTTTCCAGAAGGAGCTCATAATAGAGGACTCCCTTCCAATCCCACCATATACACAACATTACCTTCTTTGTATGAAGACTGGCCCTTGTTGTGGTTGGTGGTGGTTCATTTCACTTGCCCCATGATCTCTTCCATTCCACATTGTTGTATAGTATCCACTTTTCATCGCCCATCAATTTGTTTTAAAAGTGGAACGTTTTCATTACGTTTCAGTAGAGAATCGCATGAGGAAATACGGTCAAGAAGGTTTTTTTCGCTTAACTTATGTGGAACCCAAACATCAAAGCGATGAACATAACCAAGCTGGTGCAAATGATTTTCAGTTCTTGATTTGGATAGTTTGAGTATGTTGGTTATCTCCCTCGTGGTATAACGTTGATTGTTCTCAATTAATGTCTCAATTTGATCGCTATCAACTTCAACTGGTCTACCCGACCATGGAGCATCGTTCAGCGAGAAATCTCCAGCACGAAACTTCACAAACCACTTTTGACATATTTGATCAGTCACAGCACCTTTTCCATACACTGCACAAATCTTTTTGTGCGTTTCAGTTGCATTTTTACCTTTCTTGAAATAATAAAGCATAATATATGGAAAATGTTGCTTTTTTCTGCCATCTTCAATATTAAAATGGCTATAAAAATTCACCAATTTTGATGCCTTTTAAATTTTTTATTTTTTAATAGATCTTTATTGGAGTATAATTGCTTCACAATATTGCGTTAGTTTCTGTCGTACACCAGAGTGAATCAGCCATATGCATACATATGTCCCCATATCCCCTCCTTGAGCCTCCATCCCGCCCTTCCTATCCCACCCCTCTAGGTCATCGCAAAGCACCGAGCTGACCTCCCTGTGCTATGCTGCTGCTTCCCACTAGCTAACTATTTTACATTCAGTAGTGTTTATATGTCGATGCTAAGCTCACTTTGCCCCAGCTTCCCCCTCCCACCCCATGTCCTCAAGTCCATTCTCTGTCTACATCTTTATTCCTACCCTGCAACTAGGTTCATTAGTACCATTTTTTTTTTAGGTTCCATATATATGTGTTAGCATACGGTATTTGTTTTTCTCCTTTTGACTTACTTCACTCTGTGTGACAGACTAGGTCCATCCACCTCACTACAAATAACTCAATTTCATTTCTTTTTATGGCTGTGTAATATTCCATTGTATATATGTGCCACATCTTCTTTATCCAGTCATCTGTTGATGGACATTTAGGTTGGTTCTGTGTCCTGGCTATTGTAAATAATGCTGCAATGAACATTGTGGTACATGTCTCTTTTTGAATTATGGTTTTCTCAGGGTATATGCCCAGTAGTGGGATTGCTGGTTCATATGGTAGTTCTATTTTTAGTTTTTTAAGGAACCTCCATACTGTTTTCCATAGTGGTTGTATCAATTTACATTCCCACATATGGTGCAGGAGGGTTCCCTTTTCACCACACCCTTTCCAGCATTTATTGTTTCTAGACTTTTTGATGATGGCCATTCTGACTGGTGTGAGTTGATACCTCATTGTAGTTTTGATTTGCATTTCTCTCTTTTTTGACCCACCTCCTAGAGTAATGGAAATAAAAACAAAAATAAACAAATGAGACTTAATTAAACTTAAAAGCTTTTGCACAGCAAAGGAAACCATAAACAAGATGAAAAGACAGCCCTCAGAATGGGAGAAAATATTTGCAAATGAAACAACAGACAAAGGATTTATCACCAAAATATACACCCAGCTCATGGAGCTCAATATCAAAAAAACAATCCAATTAAAAAATGGGCAGGGGCTTCCCTGGTGGCACAGTGGTTGAGAGTCTGCCTGCCGATGCAGGGGACACGGGTTCGTGCCCCAGTCTGGGAAAATCCCACATGCCGCAGAGCGGCTGGGCCCGTGAGCCATGGCCGTTGAGCCTGCGTGTCCAGAGCCTGTGCTCCGCAACGGGAGAGGCCACGACAGTGAGAGGCCTGCATACGGCAAAAAAAAAATAATAAATGGGCAGAAGACCTAAATAGACATTTCACCAAGGAAGACATACAGATGGCCAAGAGGCACATGAAAAGATGCTCAACATCACTAATTATTAGATAAGTCTTTTTTTAAATGCACACTGATATGACAGCTATCGCATACAATTTAACAAAATTGTTTCAAATGAAGTTAAAGGCATCTAAGTGCTACTAGAGCCATCTTACGGAAAAAAACTGAATGAACCTTTTGTCCTACCCAATAGAAGGAAAATTAGCATCTCATAGTTTGAAAAAAATCACTAAACACAAGATTTAAGCTGAGAACCAGAAACTCTGAAGACTAACCAAGCTGATTTGAGAAAGAACCAAATATTATAGAACTTGGGGGGAAAAAAAAGAACTCAGTGAACAGATTAACCCAAGCTGAACAGGGAAATTGTCAATTGAATGATAGATCTGAAGAAAATTTTCAGATAGCAACAGAGAGGCAAGACAATGAAAACCCCAAAATAAAGGTTAATCAATGTGGAAGACAGAGAATTCAGACTCAATATAAGTTTAATTATAATTTCAGAAGAAGAGAGAAAATGGGAAGAGGCAACATTTAAAGAGATAATGACTGACAGTTCTCGAGGACTGATAAAAAGTATCACTTTCCATATTCATGAAGTCATCTGAATTCCATTCGGGATAAGGAAAAATCCACACAGACAAAATATAATTAAATTGCAGAACACAAAATATAAAGAGAAGATCTTAAGGTCAGAGAGAAGAGGCAGCTTATTTTCAAAGACATGACAAATTATCCTGACGGTGTGACAATAGAAGCCAGAAGACAGTAGAATATTAAATTTCATGCCCTGATAGAAATTAACTATCAGCTTAGGATTCAGTTTTCATGAAGAATATCTTTAAAAAGTAAAGACAAAGACTCTCAGACTTAAAACCAACCAACCAACAAACAAAAAAACCGCAACAAACCCTAGAATTCTAGCAGATCCTCACAAAAAGGATACATTTCAGGCAGAAGAAAATTATTACCAGATGGAATGTCTCAGAAACAAGAAATGAACAAAGGAAAATTTGTAAGTAAAACACACATTGACTGTATAAAGTAGTAATCATGTCTTCAGTGGGAACTAGGTAAAATAAGTGACCATAAATAAATTGGAGAAGCAGAAGGAGTCAATATCTTCTAAAGTTCCTGTATAGTTTGGGAGGAAGTTAAAGATACAGATTAAATTTATACTTTGATAAGTAAAGTGTACCTGTTAAAATTTCTAGGGCAACCACTAAAATTTAGTAAAAGAATGAATGAATAACTTTCCAACGGGGAAAATTGAAATGAGAAAACTATTAAATCTGAAGTCAAGAAAGTTGAGAAAAGAAATATAGAATAGGCGACTAGTAGCAAACACAAAATAAGATGTAGAAATAAAATCCAATGTATTACCAACTATAAAGAAACCAAAGATTGTTAGCCTAGATGAAAAATGAAAATTCGGCTGTTTGCTGTTTATAAAAGACATGTCTAAAACACAAGGGTACAGAAAGGTGAAGGTAAAATAATAGAAAAAGATAAATGAGTGATTACAAACTAAAAGCTGTCACTATTAACATCAAAAACTAAAAGCTGGCGATATTGATATCAGATGAAATAGACTTTAAATGTCAAAAGCATTTTTAGAGATAAAAGAAGGTCATATTGGTTCAAAAGTTTGAACTCATCAGAGAAAAACCTTCTGTGGTTTGTAAACATGGTCTCAATATAACGCAAAACGTGGTCTCTAATACGTGGTCTCAACATATATTACACAAAAATTGAGAGAACTACAATGGGAAACATATAGTCCCAGTGATTTTTTTTTTTTTTCCATGCTGCGTGGCTTGTGGGATCTTAGTTCCCCAACCAGGGATTGAACCTAGGCCCTCGGCAGTGACAGCATGGAATCCTAATCACTGGATCACCAGGGAATTCCCTTCCTAGTGATATTTTAATATACTTCATCAGTACTTGATAAAGAGGGGAAAAGGTCAGCTACCACACACAAGATTTGAGCAATACAGTTAGTAAGTTTGAGCTGATAGACATGTGAAGGTCATTGCATCTCAAAACTGCAGAATACACATTATTTTCAAACACACATAGAACATTACAAAAAGTGACCTCAAACTATGTCATCATAGTTGTCTTAACAGCAAACAATGATTGGTATCAGCCAGACCAGATCTGTGATCACAGTGCAGTTAAGCTAGAAACTGATAACAAAAGATGACTATGAATAATTATAGAAATATATTTCAAAATGACCCTTGGATCAAAGAAGTTGCAGTGGAAATCAGAACATATTTTTAACTGAATGATAACAAAAATATTTTGGGTCAAGACTTGGGGTGGGGATAAGCAGCTAAAGCATGTATAAATGCTTATATTAGAAAAGAAGAAAGCCTGAAAATTAGCTAGATGTTGAAGTTGAAGAGTTAGAAAAAGATGCAAAGTAGACCCAGAGAAAATAGATGGAAGGAAATAATAATAATTCCATATTATTCAATGGAGAGGATCAAAAATGATACAGTTTGGCTCTTGGTAAAAGCTAGTAATGTTGATGAACACCTGGTGAGGCCGATTTCAAAAGAAGAGAGAGGCACAATATTCCTAAACAATATTAGGAGTGGAAAGCAGATGTAGATAGTAAAAAAGTTATGAAATACATTATGCTAAAACATTTGAAAGCTTAGAGGAAGTGAATACCTTTCTAGACAAGTATAACTTATTAAAACTCAATTAGAAAAAATAGGCTGAATAATTCTATAATTTTTAAATTAAATAAACTAGTAGTCAAATATTTCTCCATAAAGGAAGGTCTAGGTTTAGATGGGTTTATGAGCAAGTTCTACCAAGCACTCAAGGAAAAAATAATTTCAAACTTGCATAAATCATTCTAGGGGATAGAAATACATTTTTTGAAGCTGTGATAACCTCAGTATAAAAACTTGTCAAGAACAATATGAGAAATGGAAATTATAGGCCAGACTTACTTAGAAATATACATGTAACAATCGTAAAACCTGAGAAGGCCAAATCTAGCAATGTGTCAAAAAGATAAATCCAATTTGTTCACAATGTATTATCTTGGGATTGCAGGGTTGATTTAAAAAATTCATATTAACAGATTAATGGAGACATATCTTATGATCTAAGTAGATGCGGAGAAAATGTCTTATAATGTTTAATATCAAATTATGCAAAAAGCTGTTCAGAAAATCAGAATAGAGCCAGTTTTCTTAACATAAAGAATATTTACAAATAACCTATGGCAAACATTACACTTAGTGGTAAAATATTAAAAGCACTTTGTTTCTTAAGATGAAGATCCATTATTCTGTGCAATACTGCTTTTGATGGTTGATACATACTGTATCCGGTTTTTTCACATAGCATCATATCATGAGCATTTTCCATGTTCACTTACAAAGTTTTTACAGAACACAATTGTTAATATCTAGCCTACAGTCAGTGCTACCCCAGTAGCTATTTAGTGCTCTAATTCTTCTGCATCATAAAAAATGATGCAGTGAATATTTTTTGTGTATACATTTTCGTATCTTTAAAGATTTCTTTTTGATATATTTCCGGCAGCTGAATTACTGAACCAAAAGGTATGAACTCTTTCAAGCACTGGATACCTATTATTATATACTTGAAACCAGCCCTTTCAAATGAAGCATCCATGTGTCTTTGGAGGGTGATTGTATCTCACTGCTCAACTTAGCTCAGAACATTTTCAGCTCCTGATGGCTTAAAGAAAACACACCGGGAACTTGGGGTTTAGTGGTGTCCCCTGTGAGCCTTAAAAAATGAACAAAGTACCCTTTTATTTCTTTCCCTGTGTGTACATAGCTGGGAGGGGGCTAGCTATGGAATTAAGCTGTTTGCAGAGCCCTTTAACAACCAGTTTGGCAGTGCTTGGAAACCTGTGGGAAGTGGGGGAGGGAGTTTATGAAGGGGGAGGGGAGGATAGTGACCTGCCATCTGCGGAGTGGAGTGGGGCCCCTCTGACCAGGGCCTTCTGACCCAGGTGTCTGAGCTGCTTTAGAACCTGTTAGTCTAGGCCTGGTCCAGGGACAGGAGCCATGGGCCCTCCCATCCCATCCCTGCGCTGTGTAAGTCTCTTGATTTGTTTGTCTTAAAATTAGTGGAGAAATGAGAGGAGAGCAGCTGTCTTTGAAATCTTAGCTTTTAACTGGACTGAGTTTGAATTCTCAACCATTAGAGAGAACTTGGTGCAGAAATTCCCAAACGTGTTGTGTCAGAGGCTGTGAGGTGCAGGACACAGTTTGCGGACTTTTCCCCTCTGCCTTCCTCTTTCTAAGCACTTCCTGTTGTATGAATATTGCTGTCAGAGCATATTAGTTATGTCTTTTGTCTCTCAGCGAGGCTTAAGGAGAAGGAAATCACTTCTCCATATGAGTTAAAGGGTATACTAATGGGAATTAACTCTGTGGTTTCTCAGGGCTATTTTAATTTATAATTACAGCTGAATGATGGGGATATTAGTCGGGGGTACGGGTTGCCCATAGTCCTTATTAATGTAGAATATTAAGTTTGGAAGCTCTGAGAGAGCATCTCATTCACCACCACTCGTCTTTTGTTCCAAAGATGAGGCAGCCCGAGCAAAGGGGAGTGAAGAGATTTACCTGACACTGTTTAGTCAGAGGGCGGACTGGGCTGCAACTCTGGCCTCTTGACATCCAGTCAGACATTTTCCCATTGTCCTTTGATGCCTTACTGCATCCCATGAAGCAGTTACTCCTTTTCCAACAGCAGGGTGAGTTTATGCATTGTTTTAATTTCTGGCTATAGCCTTCCTCCCTGTTGTTAGCAATTTGGAAAGCACATGAACCCCTCAGATAGTTTTCACAATGATTTCTGGCTCGAAAATTTGGCCTTGGTGTTTCTGAGCTTGGTCCAAATAGCTCACTCAAATTTCATTGCAAAGAAACCTCCCACCATTTGATTCTCAAAGAACTGACACTTTGCTTGGATCCCCTCCAGTCTGTATACTCCAAAGTCTCCTGGCTGGAGGGACAAGGTAGGTATATTTTGAATAAGTAATGTTTCATTTAGTCATCTCTTCTCCTTCTTCTGACTCTTCCCCTTCATTGACCCATAGTGGAGTTGGATTGAGTGGTGGATATGAGAAGAATTATACCTTGTATATTATGAGTAATACAACTCTAGGTTCTTTCCATAGGGAAGGAGTGTCAGGGAGGAAACACGGCTGGACAGAGTGTAGCCCTGGGACTGGGATAGTGGATTTGGAGTCAGAAGACATGAATTTGCAACCTACTATTTCCTATTAGCCTCTTTGAACTCATGCTTAATGATGCATGACTTACAGGGCTATTGTAAGGATCATTTTTTAAAAAATACAAGATAGAAATGGAAATATTGTATGAAACATAAAATGATTTACAAATAATAATATATTATTATTTTTTTTTTTTTGCGGTACGCGGGCCTCTCACTGTTGTGGCCTCTCCCATTGGGGAACACAGGCTCCGGACGCGCAGGCTCAGTGGCCATGGCTCACGGGCCCAGCCGCTCCGTGGCATGTGGGATCCTCCCGGACCGGGGCACGAACCCGTGTCCCCTGCATCGGCAGGCGGACTCTCAACCACTGCGCCACCAGGGAAGCCCAAATAATATATTATTTTTAAGAAAGAAAGAATATAAAAGAGTGGGAGTGGGAGTGTTGGTTTTTATGGAAGAGGGGTGCCAGAGAAGAATTGGCTGTGGTAGTAGCAGTCACAGTAGGTGAAGAGGTGGAGATAGCATGTAGTAACAAATCCCTGTACTTAAAAAAAAAAAGTGTGTTTGTGTGTGTATATACACATACATACACATATATGAATATATTCCCCCTTCCCCAAAGTTGTCTTTTAAGATTCTCCTATTCTTCCTTTTCCTTTGTTAGAACTCTGATTTCCATATATGAACTTGAATAGTTTGTCTTTTATTAAGCCATTCAAGTGGCTTGAGCAGATTTGTAGTGTTCCATAAAACTCATGTTAAAGCAGTGATATAGATTTGCCTCACATGTAAAAACAATTAAGAGAATTCTAAAGAAGAAAAGATTTCAGGGTTTGCTCTGCTTAAATACACCTTCAAGGGGTGTGAGGGAATCCTTTACTACCAAAACAAAGGACTTGAATGCGGCATATCCCTAGGGAAAGCCCAAGTAAATATGGAGTCATATTTTGAAACTCAGAGGACCAGCTAAAAAACCTGGCCCAAGGTCCCCCAGTGAGTCAACTGTTAGAGATGAAACCAAAAAAGAGAGCTCATGACTGCCCTGTGGGCTCTCTTTACTCTGATTTGCTGACACATTTCATCAGTCAGAACTCTTTGATTGCAAGTGACAGTAAACCCAACTCAATATGGGTTAAACAAAACTAAACAAAGCAAGGAAGGGAATGTACTGGCTCATTTAACTAAAAAGTACAGGCAGAGATCTGGCTTCAGGTGTGCCTTTAAATGATATCAGTAGGACCAAGTTTATCTTCATTCCTCTGGGTTGAATCCAGTCTCACATAGATTTTTTCTTCTCTTGTAGTAACAAGATGGCTGCCAGGAGTTCTAGGTTTCTAGGCTTCACAACTTCACAGCCTCACAACCTTGAGTCCAACAGAAAAGAAAGTTTCTTTTCTCCAACAGTTCAGACAGACATCCACGCCTGACTCTCAGTGGTCCGAATTAGGTGGGCTATGTGCACCATCTGTACTAGTATGGCCTGGGGGAGGCAGTGCTCAGCTTTATCAGACCTAAACCACATCCTCACCTGAATAGGGATGGAGCTGACACCAGCTAAGTCTCATGGAAAGAAATTGGGAGAAGATGTTTCCTAGAGGAAAACCAGAGGAAGCAGGGGGACAACCAGTAGGTGGCTGCCATTGTGTGTTTTTTCTTAGGGGGCTTTAGTTAAAATGAGTGGGTGTTGCTGTGAAGGGTTTCTCTTTCCTTTGTGGAGTTTTAAACGCATTGACAAATGCTTATTAATCAAAATTGTTCCTGCTTTTCTTCGTGAAAAGTGTCCTCGAATTTCTAATATTTTCTTTCTTCATGGTGTCCTGCCGCCACAGGTTTATGTCTGGTCTGTGGTTTGACACTGGCAACTTTGGTCATGTATCTCTAGAAAAAAATGGCAAAAATAAAGAAATGTGGAATGTTATAAAAGTTACTAATCGCTTATAAAATGGGCTTAGGGGGGCTTCCCTGGTGGCGCAGTGGTTGGGAGTTCGCCTGCCAATGCAGGGGACAAGGGTTCAGGCCCTGGTCCAGGAAGATCCCACGTGCTGTGGAGCGGCTAGGCCCGTGCACCACAGCTGCTGAGCCTGTGCTCTGGAGCCTGGGAGCCGCAGTTGCTGAGCCCGCGTGCCACGGCTGCTGGGGCCCACGCGCCTGGAGCCCGTGCTCCATGGTGGGAGAGGCCACCATAGTGAGCAACCCGGGCACCGCGGCAAGGAGTGGACCCTGCTCTCCGCAAGTAGGAGAAAGCCCATGCGCAGCAATGAGGACCCAACACAGTCAAAAATAAATAAATAAAATTTTTAAAAAATGGGCTTAGGAACATTTCAACTTTTTAGATATTTTTAGTTCATCTGATGAATCCTCTGCATACTTGCTTGTCTTCTTTTATTTCTTGTTGCTGCTTTAGAGTTTTTGGAGTTTGGAGGTTTTGAGTAGAGCTTATTACACTTTTTCAAATCACATATGTATTCTGTAGAAGTATGTTTATTGATATGGCTAGAATGTCACAATATATTAGTTGTGTGAAAAGAAAAAAGGCTTCAAATTAATAGGATCTAGTTTGTTTAAAAAAAAGACCACAGTATCCATGGTAGTTGTCTTTGGGTGGTGATATCACTATATAAGTTTGTTTTTTTTTTTAGCTTTTCTGCATGTTTCAAGTTCTAAAAATGGATAAAAAGAAATTGTTAAAGATAAGTAAAATACATACATATAACATTTCCTATAACTTTACCATCCACGAAAAAAGTTCATATTAACCTTGTTCTGAAGGCAGAATTTGAAACTAGTCTTAATAATGAGTTGTTTCTCTGCCCGATGTTCCTTAGTCACTGTCAGTTATTAATTTACAAGGATTGGGGATCTGTATGTTCTATAAAGAGTTCCAAATGTAACATATATTAAATAGCAAATATTAAATCAATGAAAGTATATTTTAGTGGTATTTTCACCCATTATGTTCACACAAATGGGATCATGAAACGCTCAAAAGATCCCTGCTTTGGTACTGCTGAGCCTGGGGTTCC